>NW_025207108.1:11378-12533 GCF_004010195.1 Chiloscyllium plagiosum | reverse complement strand
ATTAGGCCCAACAAGTCCACCGTGGCCCTCCAAAGAGTATCCCACCCAAATCCATTCCCTTATCCTATTACTTCACCCTGTCCATGCCCCCTCACGATCTTACAAACCTCTATAAGGTCACTCCTCAGCCTCCAACACTCCAGGGAAAACAGCCCCCGGCCTATCCAGCCACTCCCTGTAGCTCAAGCCCTCCGATCCCGAATACAAGAAAATCCAAAGGCCTTTATCAGGCAATTTCGAGGGTTCGGGGGATGTGTAGGTTGAGGTGCATTAGTGAGGGTGAAGACATTTCTCCTCATCTCAGCCCCGAAACCCCTTATCACTTCAGAGCGCGATTCCACCTTTCTGTGTTTTGTTTTAACCCAGTCCCACACCCGATCCTGATACGATGTGGTTGCTTCCAGCACGGACAACAAATTCTCTGCCACCCTCAGTTCTCATTTTTACTTTCCAACCTTCCCTTCTGCTTTGCGCTGACATCTGTAACCCTCCTTGTTTACCTCACAAGAGTTGTACAGCAGGGGTAGTCCAAAGCTAGAGGGGCATAGGTTTAAGGTGGGAGGGGAAGGATTTAAAAGGGACCTAAAGGGGCAATGTTTTCACGTAGAGGGTGTGTGTGTGTGGGGAATGAGCTGCCAGAGGACCTGGTGGAGGCTGGTACAATGACAGTATTTAGAAGGCATCTGGATGGGGGAACATGAATAGGACGGTTTTCGAGAGATATGGGCCAAATGCCGGCAAATGGGACTAGATTGAAGGAGAGTATCTGGTCAACATGGAGGAGTTGGACTGAAGGACCTGTTTCTGTGTGGTAAATGAGGGAATTACGGATGTCAGCGCAAGGCAGGAGAGAGGATAAATAAATGAAAGTGAGAACTGTGATTGGCAGAGGTGTCATCTGTGGTGGAAACACCCGTATATCAGGATCGAGTGTGGGTTTAAAAAAGAACATTTGGAAGGCGAATTCGGGCTCTGAAGTGATAAGGGGCTTTTGGACTGAGAAGTCCAGAGAGTCAAGAGTGTGGTGCTGGAAAAGCACAGCAGGTCAGGCAGCATCTGAGGAGCAGGAAAATCGACGTTACAGGCAAAAGCCCTTAATGAGGCTGGGAGGTGGAGAGATAAATGGGAGGGGTGTGGGGCTGGGGGGCGGTAGCT
>NW_025207108.1:0-11150 GCF_004010195.1 Chiloscyllium plagiosum | reverse complement strand
GGAAATTGTGGTCTTTAAAGAAGGAGGCCATCTGGCGTGTTCTGTGGTAGATCTGGACCTTTCGGGACCAGATGTGGTGGAGTCGGAGGAATTGGGATTAAGGAATAATAGGGTGGGGGGAGATGTAATCCAGGTAGCTGTGGGAGTCAGTGGGTTCGTAGAAAACATCAGTGTTGAGTCGGTCACCGTTGATGGTGATGGAGAGGTCCAGGAAGGGGAGGGAGGTGTCAGAGATGGTCCAGGTAAATTAAAGGTCGGGGTGGAATGTGTTGGTGAAGTTGATGAATTGCTCAACCTCCTCAGGGGAGCACGAGGTGGCGCCAATGCAGTCATCAATGTAGCGGAGGAAGAGGTGGGGAGTGGTGCCGGCGTAACTACGGAAGATCGACTGTTCTACAGCCGACAAAGAGACACGCATAGCTGGGGCCCATACGTGTGCCCATGGCTACCCCTTTCGTCTTGAGGAAATAGGAGCACTCGAAAGAAAAATCATTGAGGGTGAGGACCAGTTCAGCCAAACGAATAAGAGTGTCAGTGGAAGGGTACTGGTGGGAACGTCGGGAGAGGAAGAAATGGGAGGGCTTGGAGGCGCTGGTTATGACCCACCTATTGCACGCTCAGCTACCTTCCCCCCAGCCCCACCCCCTTCCCATTTATCTCACCACCCCCAAGGCTCCCAGCCTCATTCCTGATGAAGGGCTTTTGCCTGAAATGTCGATTCTCCTGCTCTTCGGATGCTGCCTGACCTGCTGTGCTTTTCCAGCACCCCACTCCCGACTCCAATCTCCAGCCCTCGCTTTCGCCCAGAGATTGGCGAGCCTGTACAATTCACCCCCATTTGAGGCTTTCATGTTTCTGTTCTATTCAGTCACAGGATATGGGCACCGCTGGCTGGACCCAGCATTAACTGCCCAAAGAGGGCAATTAAGAGCCAACCGCGTCGCTGTAGGGTCTGGAATCACACGTAGGCGGAGACCAGGTAGCGGTGGCAGTTTAGGGGCGGGCTGCCTTTGAGGGGCTGGGACGTGGAAGGGACGGTTGTTCTGCAAGGCGTCAGTGTTACACACACTGTTTTGTTGTTCAGTTTATCGGACGGTCTGTATGTGGTTGCGTTTCCTATTGGATATAATAAAGTGGGGATTTGAGGTTTGTCCTCCATTCCCTGTGAGCTGGTTGGACGGTGGGGTTTTGGGGGGTGTCTGGATTTGCTGCGCCTTTCCCCTGCTGAATTTCTGTTTCTTGGAAACTTGTTCGTTTGCGATTTGTGCTGGTTAACAACATCTTAAAAAAAAATATAAAGATGGCACCTTCCTTCCCGGAAGGACATGAGAGAACCAGACGGGGATTTTCTGATAATTGTCAATGGTTTTGTGGTCCTCATCCATTCGGATTCTTACTGAATTCAAATTTCACCATCTTCTGGGGGGGGGGGGGAATCAAAACCTGGAGCCAACCCCCCCCCCCTCACTAAAGAACATGACTTGGGAGGGAGGGGTCTCCGGATTGTGATAATACAGGTAGATAATCCTTTATCCGACCATCCAAAAACCAAAAAGCTCTGAAATCCGAACGTCTTTTTTGGTGAAGTTAACCCAAGTCGACACCCACTCGATGCATGTCACTCAGATGAGGGGGAGGAGGTGTGGCCAAGCCTGCTCCTCTGGTAGGATTTTAAATTAAATGTCATCATTGAACTGTTGCCTGTTCTGAAAACCCGAAAAATTCCAAATTCTGAAAAACAGCTGGTCCCGAGCACTTCAGATAAAGGGAACGTCTCCCCGTAGCCGCAACCAGGTCTTTAAAATTCACTTGTGGGACATGGACATCACCAACGTTTTATTGTCCCATCCCTGGATGCCCTCTTGAGAAGGTGGAGGGTGGGGGAAGGTGAGCTGCCAGCGGTTCAAGATGGGGGAGGACGTGTGCCATCAAGAACCGCTGCAAGTCCACCTTGGGGAAGGGAATTCCAGGATTTCCAGTGAAGGAACGGCGATATATCTCTGAGCCAGCATGGAGAGTGGCTCGGAGGGGAACTTTCAGGGGCTGGTGTTCCCTGTATCTGCTGCCCTTGTCCTTCCAGATGGAAGTGGGCATGGGTTTGGAAGACGCTGTCCGAGAATCTTTGGTGAATAATGGTGCTTTTGAGGAGTTCCTGTGGCTAAAGGGATAGGGAGGAAGAGTGGGATTAGGGTTTTGTGCTCCATAATCAACCCATCATCACATTGATTAGCCTTGCTGGGCCAAATGGACAACTCCTGCTCCTAGCTTCGGTGTTTGTATAATTTTATTGGATTTTCCCGCCTCAGGCGACTGTGTGGAGTTTGCACGTTCTCCCCGTGTCTGCGTGGGTTTCCTCCGGGTGCTCCGGTTTCCTCCCACAGTCCAAAGATGTGCAGGTCAGGTGAATTGGCCATACTAAATTGTCCATAGTGTTAGGTAAAGGGTAAATGTAGGGGTATGGGTCAGTGTGGACTTGTTGGGCCGAACGGCTTGTTTCCACACTGTAATCTAATCTAATCTAAATTTTCACCACCTTTTGCGGTGCCATTCAAACCCTCTTTCCCAGGACATCAGCCTAGGGTTCTGGAATGCTCACCTGGTGATATTACCACCAGGACACCAGCTCCCCTAACATCAGGCTGACACACAGATGTTTCCAAGTCTGAAATTTCAGACTTCCTTTTGACTGAGTCATAATTCCAACTGTGTGTGCGTGTGTGAGAGAGAGAGAACGAAAAGAGACAGATAGACAGAGGGAGGGAGAAACAGAGACTGAGAGGGAGAGAGAGACAGAGGGAAAAGTAGACACAGAGGGGGAGAGAGAGCAAGAAAGAGAGCAAGAGAGAGAGAGAGAGACAAAGACTATTTGCTTTTTATACTGGCGCCTACAATATACGGTACTGTGGTGAATGAATAAATATAGAGGTGACCACATCACTGGTTTCAAGGGGTGACACTGGGAAATCTGTCCAAGGAGATGTAAAATGTAACCAGTTCTGGATAAGGTGAACCTGAGGCAAGGTCATGTGGAAAATCAGAGAAAGCTAGAGAGAGGCAGGGATAGAGGGAGATAAAGAGCCAGAGAGAGAGAAACATGGAGAGTGAGAGAGAGAGCAAGGGGGTGGAAGAGAGAGAATGAGAGAGAAAGAGAGGGAGGGAGAGAGAGAGAGAGAGAGTGGGAATTCTTGGTAATTATAGTCTGTAGGTCACCACGCCTCAGGCAACAAATGTGGTGGGACCGTCCTGACATCCTCAGCTGTCTCTCCCCATCACAAGCCACTTGCCCAAGCAAGCCCACCCGCAAACCCTGTTCCAACGAGTTGGACAGAGCCAGTCAAGTCCACGATTTTAACGCGGATACTCTGGACGCAAGCCAGGTTTTTACAGAATTTATCGTGTTTGTCATAAACAGTCCGAAAGGCTGACGGTCTGGCAGAAGCAGCGGCCTGGGCCAGTTCCCGCTGTGGCCTCTGGCTGACTGGACACGTGTCTCTCGTCCTGTTGTGTTGACTGAAGGTTAGTGTGTGCACCATGCCGGTGGGAGTCAGTGTGTGAAGCCCTGTTAGTCACCACCCCTTCAACCTCAGCGGAGGCACCCTCAACTGTGAGCGGGGCTCGGAAATCCAGGATCCCCGATTGGGCAAGGCACAAGCGCTAATTCCTGAACGCTTTCATCAGGTCATTCGAACGTCTTCGTGCCTCCTTACTGGTTTATTGAATCGTTTCTGGGATTATCCGGTTTGTTGCAGCCAGTCCCTCTTTGGCAGATTCTTCTCCTCTGGGAAAGCGAAAGATTTTATGTTGAACAAACTCAGGCAGCTGAGGACATCTGGGCATGACGGCGAATACCCTCGCCGACTTTTATAGGTGCGCCATCGAGAGCATTCTGTCTGGATGTATCACCACTTGGTACGGCAACCCTACCATTCAAGATCGGAGACGGTTACAGAGAGCGGTGAACTCGGCCCGGACAATCACAAAGGCCAACCTCCCCAGCTTTGGATCCATCTACCAGGCCCGCTGTCGAGGAAAGGCCTCCAGCCTTCTCAAAGATCCATCCCACTTTGGCAATGCTTTTCTACAACCTCTACCATCGGGGAGAAGGTACAGAAGCCTGAAACACACACACCAGCCGGTTTCAAAACAGTTTCTACCCTACTGTTGTTAGAATACTGAATGGACTCACAAACTCTTAACATTCGCCTGTACCTGTGTTTCTGTTTTTGCCGCTGTTTCCCTATTGTTTTACTTATCTATGTTGCTTAACTCTGTGATCTGCCTGTATTGCTCGCAAGACAAAGCTTTTCACTGTGCCACGGTACACGTGACAATAAATTCAATTAATGTAAAGACGGGGACTTCCTTCATGTCTTCCCCATCTTTCTATTCTGCTGTTTGGTTTATTTTTCTGCGTTTTAAGATCGTGCCAGAGAGTGGTGACACTATACAACCGTTTTCACTGCATTTTGTAACATATACACTGGAGAATAAATAAATCAAATCGCTCAATTTATCTGACTTGGAGTCCCAGTTGGACAGTTAGCATGGACCAGGTTTCTGCATTGTACCAAAATCATTATGTTTCGCAAAAATAATTGGACTCTGGCTGCAGAGAAACATTACGAACTGTCCACATATACAAGGATGTCGGAGGGTTTGAGCTACAGGGAGAGGCTGGATAGGCTGGGGCTGTTTTCCCTGGAGCGTCGGAGGCTGAGGGGTGACCTTATAGAGGTTTATAAAATCACCAGGTGGCATGGACAGAATGAATACTCAAGGTCTTTATCCCTGGGGTGGGGGGGAGTCCAGAACTGGAGGTTTATAAAATCATGAGGGGACATGGATAGGGCAAATAGCTGAGGTCTTTTCCCCCAGGGTAGGACAGTCTAGAACTAGAGGGGCGTAGGTTTAAGGTGAGAGAGAGAAAAGGACGTGAGGGGCAACTTTTTCACGCAGAAGGTGGTGCGTGTGTGGAATGAGCTGCCAGAAGAAGTCGGGGAGGCTGGTACAATGACAACATTTAAAAGGCATCTGGATGGAGGACATGGATAGGAAGGGTTTACAGGGAGATGGGCCAAATGCTGGCAAACGGGGACCGGATTAGGTTAGGATATCCGGTCGGCATGGACCAATAGAGATGTACAGCATGGAAAAAGACCTATGTCTCTACTGATTAGAATGCTAACTCCCTCATAAAACCAGCCCTTAAACACACACAGTGAAAAAAATGGGTGTTACAGATGCAGGGAAAATTGTTCAGAAGATCTGCTGAGATTTCAGCGCTGACATCAGCACATGCACAGTGCAAAACACGCGAAATAATCGCTGCTGGAATCGCTCTACTGCGAAGAGAGAAACCTTCTCAAAAATACTGATGCCAAAACATGCTGTGTATAAGAAGCCCCTGTACTTACCGTGTACAGTACAAGTTTTTACGAAACCTTGCTCCCCAAACCCCACACGCCCGCTGCAGATTGTAACCAAGTCAGTTTTGGAACACACGTGGAGTCTAATGAAACTTGCCATTTTATTTCATTTGGATGCTCTGGTACATGGACACTTCAGGCACTCTAGCTGCTCGCCTTCTGACGTAGCTGGCTAAAAGTTCAATAATTACCTGGAGATGGTTGGTGAGGTACGGTGGTCTTCCTAACCTGTGGTCGATTCCGACCCTCAATTCCAGAGCTCATTGTTCCCGTGCGACAGTCTGTACACCTACTCGGATGTGTCTAAGTGGATCCTCTCTGAAATCTAATAGCCTCAATACCCATTCTTTGACACTTAGCTGTCTTTGTCTGAGCACGGAGGCTCAGTGGTTAGCACTGCTGCCTCACGGCGCCAGGATCCCAGATTCGATTCCAGCCTCAGGCAACTGTCTGTGTGGAGTTTGCACATTCTCCCCGTGTCTGGGTTTCCTCTGGGTGCTCCAGTTTCCCCCCTCCCACAATCCAAAGATGTGCAGGTTCGGGTGGATTGGCTGTGCTAAATTGCCCGTAGTGTTAGGTACATTAGTCAGAGGGAAATGGGTCGAGGTGGGTTACTCTTTGGAGGGTTGGTGTGGGCCGAAGGGCCGGTTTCCACATTGTAGGGAATCTGATCTAATCTAATTCAATATTGTACCTTCAAGATATCATTTCATGTGCAAAACGGGACACTTAACGCGCAAAACAGGATAAACTGTTTTAACGCATCCGTCGTCTTGGACCTTGAGTAGCTGAGCTTGTGAAAGTGTGGCTGTGGACAGGGTTTAAAGAGTTTGCAGCTTTAGCTCGCCGGGTCACAGTTCTGCTTGTTGTAAAGCCTCTCCTTTTCCAAATGCTTCCACTAGCTTGCAAGAGGCACAGGGTGGCTGCAAGTTCACTGACAAAAGGGTCTCTGACATATCGACTAAATGTCACGGATTTTAGCAGCTGTTGGAACAAACAAAAACGGCTTTTCTTCGGGCTTCAGGCGGTAACCTCTGCAGAGAAGAGAGAGCTCCTGGAGTCCTGAATAGTTCTCTCGTGTTTACAGTCCCATCGCATCCAGCTACCCGAGAACCAACCACATCATTGATGGCCAAGATTCTGTGCATGCCAGAAACCAAAGTGCTGCTCGTTACCGATGGGAGCTCCATTTAGACACAAGCCTTCCGCTCCAGCTCACCTGCACCCTCTGCTATAATACAAACAACAAAGAACCTTGCAGCACAGAAACAGGCCTTTCAGCACCGCCCCTCCCTCCAGCCTGCGCCGATCCAGATGCTCTATTTCAACCCGTCGCCTAGTTTCTAAGGATCAGTATCCCTCTGCTCCCTGCCCATTCATCTAACTGTCCAGATATATTTTAAATGACGCTACTGTTCCCTCCAATCACCCAACACCCTCTGCGTGAAGAACATTCCCTGTATATCTCCCTAAACTTTTCCTCTCTCACTTTGAACTCATGACCCCTAGCAATTGAGTCCTCCATTCTGGGAGGAGATTTCTTGCTATCCACCCTGTCTACACCTATTATGGCACAGACAAGAACACAGGGGGCTAACACCTTCAACATATTATCTGGATAACACCCATTGTTACAGTTAACCTGAGAATGTAACTTTTAATAAAAAGGTTTTGTGATTGACATGTGAAAGAAGTGAAACTATCATGGTATTCCAACAGATGAAAGACTCAACAAACAATCAAGGTATTTTTCAATGTGTAATTTCAGTTACATCACACTGTAAACTTTTGCTATAAATTCTGTGTCTCACAAATTGTCCTCCACAACCACCTGATGAAGGAGTGTCGCTCCGAAAGCTAGTGCTTCCATTTAAACCTGTTGGACTATAACCTGATGTTGTGTGATTTTTAACTTTGTCCACCCCAGTCCAACACCGGCATCTCCGAATCAATACATCTCATGATTTTGTAAGCCTCAATTAGGTCCCCCCTCAAACTTCATCTTTCCAATGAAAATAATCCTAATCTACACAATCTCTCCTCATACCTGGCGCTCTCCATACCAGGCAACATCCTGGTGAACCTCCTCAGCACCCCCTCCAAAGCATCCACATCCTTTTGGGAATGTGGCGATCAGCACTGTATGCAGTATTCCAAATGTGGCCGAACCAAAGTCTGATAGAATTGTAACATGACCTACCAACTCTTGTACTCAGTACCCCATCCGATGAAGGAAAGCATGCCGTATGCCTTCTTGACTACTCTACTGACACGCAATGCCATCTTCAGAGAACAATGGACATGAACACCCAGATTACTCAGTACATCAATTTTCCCCAGGGCTTTTCCATTTACTGTACAGTTCGCTCTGGAAACGGTTCTTCCAAAATGCATCACCTTACATTTGTCCGGAGTGAACTGCATCTGCCATTCCTCTGCCCAACTCTCTAGTCTGTCTATATTCTGCTGTATTCTCTGACAGTCCCCTTCACTATCCACTACTCCACCAAACTTAGTGTCATCTAACGGAAGGATACGGAGATGGGAACTGTGCACGGTGCTCTGAGTGTGGGTCTGACCGAGGGATAGGGAGATGGGGAACTGTGCACGGTGCTCCGAGTGTGGGTCTGACCGAGGGATACGGAGATGGGGAACTGTGCACGGTGCTCCGAGTGTGGGTTTACCGAGGGGATACGGAGATGGGGAACTGTGCACGGTGCTCCGAGTGTGGCTCTGACCGAGGGATACGGAGATGGGGAACTGTGCACGGTGCTCCGAGTGTGGCTCTGACCGAGGGATACGGAGATGGGGAACTGTGCACGGTGCTCCGAGTGTGGCTCTGACCGAGGGATACGGAGATGGGGAACGGTGCACGGTGCTCCGAGTGTGGGTCTGACCGAGGGATACGGAGATGGGGAACTGTGCACGGTGCTCCGAGTGTGGCTCTGACCGAGGGATACGGAGATGGGGAACTGTGCACGGTGCTCCGAGTGTGGCTCTGACCGAGGGATACGGAGATGGGGAACTGTGCACGGTGCTCCGAGTGTGGCTCTGACCGAGGGATACGGAGATGGGGAACTGTGCACGGTGCTCCGAGTGTGGCTCTGACCGAGGGATACGGAGATGGGGAACTGTGCACGGTGCTCCGAGTGTGGCTCTGACCGAGGGATACGGAGATGGGGAACTGTGCACGGTGCTCCGAATGTGGGTCTGACCGAGGGATACGGACATGGGGAACTGTGCACGGTGCTCCGAGTGTGGGTCTGACCGAGGGATACGGAGATGGGGAACTGTGCACGGTGCTCCGAGTGTGGGTCTGACCGAGGGATACGGAGATGGGGAACTGTGCACGGTGCTCCGAGTGTGGGTCTGACCGAGGGATACGGAGATGGGGAACTGTGCACGGTGCTCCGAGTGTGGGTCTGACCGAGGGATACGGAGATGGGGAACTGTGCACGGTGCTCCGAGTGTGGGTCTGACCGAGGGATACGGAGATGGGGAACGGTGCACGGTGCTCCGAGTGTGGGTCTGACCGAGGGATACGGAGATGGGGAACTGTGCACGGTGCTCCGAGTGTGGGTCTGACCGAGGGATACGGAGATGGGGAACTGTGCACGGTGCTCCGAGTGTGGGTCTGACCGAGGGATACGGAGATGGGGAACTGTGCACGGTGCTCCGAGTGTGGGTCTGACCGAGGGATACGGAGATGGGGAACTGTGCACGGTGCTCCCAGTGTGGGTCTGACCGAGGGATACGGAGATGGGGAACTGTGCACGGTGCTCCGAGTGTGGGTCTGACCGAGGGATACGGAGATGGGGAACTGTGCACGGTGCTCCGAGTGTGGGTCTGACCGAGGGATACGGAGATGGGGAACTGTGCACGGTGCTCCGAGTGTGGGTCTGACCGAGGGATACGGAGATGGGGAACTGTGCACGGTGCTCCGAGTGTGGGTCTGACCGAGGGATACGGAGATGGGGAACTGTGCACGGTGCTCCGAGTGTGGGTCTGACCGAGGGATACGGAGATGGGGAACTGTGCACGGTGCTCCGAGTGTGGGTCTGACCGAGGGATACGGAGATGGGGAACTGTTGTAGGGGGCCCCATTAAACCTGGGCAGGGGGCAACCGCACAACAGGGGACAGGGGGGGGGGGGTGTGGGGGGGGGGGGGGAGAGAGAGAGAGAGAGAGAGAGACGCCCGCCCATAGGCGGAAGACGGATGAGGGAGGGGAGAGACTGCCAATCAGGCGGCGCCTCCCACCCGCGGACGCCGAGAGGGCGCCTGCGATTGGAGTGGCGCCGGACCAATGGCAGTCGCGTTTACTGGCGGGTGCCGAGCGGAGACGGAGGCAGAGAGTGAGAGAGAGATAGAGCGAGCGGGGGAGGGGTTAAAAGTAGGAATTAAATAAACAACCTTCGGAAAAAGGGAGGACGCCGAGGAAAAATAAACCGAGCGGTCGATAAACCTGGCGACGAGGGAGCGGCGTCGAAAGTTCGAGAAGTTGTTTTTTTTTCGGGCGGGGGGGGAAAAAAAACCCCAGAAAACGCGCGCGGAGCGATATTTAAATTTCCTCCGAAGATAAAAAAATAACAAGGAAAGACAAAACTCACGGCGATGAGCGGCGGAGGGGGAGCTCCCGGAGCGAAGCTGCCGCGTCTGGAGGCGCCAGAGCGCGGGGACCAACCGCCGTCCTCGCCCGCGACGACGACGACCAAGCCGGGCGCGCATGCGCCGCCCGTCGCCCCGGCAACCCCGGTCGCCTTGGCAACGCCGGCCGCGGCGGCGACGACGACGACCCCGGCCCAGGTCGCCGTGGCAACCGCCGCCGCCGCCGCCGCGGGGGAGACGCAGCGCGCGCTCGAGGCGGTGGACGCGTGCCAGCGCGAGCTGGAGGCGCTGAACGAGCGCGCCGGCGAGGAGATCCTGCGGGTCGAGCGCAAGTACGGCGAGCTGCGGCGGCCGCACTTCGAGCGCCGCAACCGGCTCATCGAGGACATCCCCGGCTTCTGGGTCACCGCCGTATCCTTTACGCCCGCGCCGCTCACTCGCGACAGAGTCGCGCCCCTCCCTCGCGTTGCACGTCTTGCATTGCGGCGTAGTTGCCCCCCCTCCGCGTTGCACCTCTCATATTGCAGCGTAGTTGCGTCCTCCCTGCATTGCACATCTCATATTGCGGCATAGTTGCGTCCTCCCGGCATTGCACCTCTCATATTGCAGCGTAGTTGCGCCCTCCCTGCGTTGCACATCTTGCATTGCGGCGTAGTTGCGCCTCTCATATTGCAGCGTAGTTGCGTCCTCCCGGCATTGCACATCTTGCATTGCTGCGTAGTTGCGCTCTCCCCGCTTTGCACCTCTCATATTGCCGCGTAGTTGCGCCCTCCCCACGTTGCACCTCTCATATTACAGCGTAGTTGCGCCCTCCCCGTGTTGCACCTCTCATATTGCAGCGTAGTTGCGCCCTCCCTGTGTTGCACCTCTCATATTGCAGCGTAGTTGCGCCCTCCCTGCGTTGCACCTCTCATATTGCAGCGTAGTTGCGCCCTCCCTGCATTGCACATTTTGCATTGCGGCGTAGTTGCACCCTCCCTGCGTTGCACCTCTCATATTGCGGCATAGTTGCGTCCTCCCGGCATTGCACTTCTTGCATTGCGGCGTAGTTGCGCCCTCCCCGCTTTGCACCTCGCATATTGCCGCGTAGTTGTGCCCTCCCCACGTTGCACCTCTC
>NW_025207107.1:9316-12533 GCF_004010195.1 Chiloscyllium plagiosum | reverse complement strand
GAGAGAGAGAGTGCACTTTCGAGAGAGAGAGAGCACGCTTTCAAGAGAGAGAGAGCGCGCGAGAGAGAGAAAGAGAGAGAGCGCATGCGCGCACGTGAGAGAGAGAGCTCGCGCGCTTTCGAGAGAGAGAGAGCTCGCGCGCTTTCGAGAGAGAGAGAGAGAGCACGCGCTTTCGAGAGAGAGAGAGACCGCGCGCGCTTTCAAGAGACAGAGAGAGCGAGCGCGCTTTCAAGAGACAGAGAGAGCGCGTGCGCTTTCAAGAGAGAGAGAGAGAGAGCACGCGCTTGAGAGAGAGAGAGCGCACACTTTCGAGAGAGAGAGAGAGAGCGCGCGCGTTTTGAGAGAGGGAGAGAGTGAGCACGCTTTCGAGAGAGAGAGGGAGAGAGTGCGCTTTCGCGAGAGAGGCAGAGAGAGAGAGAGCGCGTGCTTTCGAGAGAGGGAGGGAGAGAGAGAGCGCGTGCTTTCGAGAGAGGGAGAGAGAGAGAGCGCGCGCTTTCGAGAGTGGGAGGGAGAGAGAGCGCGCGCTTTCGAGAGAGAGAGATTGTGTGTGCACGTGTGCGATAGTATGCATGAGTGCGAGAAAAAGAGAGAGTGTGTGTGCGTGTGTGAGAGAAACAGCTGTGTGCATATGTGAGAGAGAGTGCATGTGTACAAGAGAAAGAATGTGCGTGTGTGTGAGAGAGTGTGCGCGACAGTGTGTGCATGTGAGAGACAAAGAGTGCGCGTGAGTGAGAAAGTATGTGCAAGAGAATTACAGTGTCCACATGCATGAGACAGAACGTGTGTCTGTGCGAGAGAGAGTGCGCATGCGAAAGGGAGTATGCATGTGAGAGAGAAAAAACGTGAACGTGACAAAGAAAGAGTGTGTGCATGTCAGAGAGCAAGATTGTGCACACATGGGAGAGAGTGTGCATGCCAGAATGTATGTTTGTATGTGCGAGAGAAAGGGAGGTGTGTGTGTGTGTGGGAGAGAGAAAAAGTGTGAGCATGTGTGTGAGAAAAAGAGTTTGTGCATGAGAGAAAGTACGCAGGTTAGGGAGAAAAAGTGTGCACACATTTGTGAAGGTGTCTCTACATGCGAGAGAGAGAGAGAAAGTGAGTGTGTGCATGCGAGAAAGTGTGCACATGCAAGAGAGAAAGTGTGTGTGCGTACGAGAGTGTGTGCAAGTGTGTGAAGAGGAGTCTGTGCGTGCACAAGACAGAAAGAGAATATTTTCCTGCAAGAGAGAGAGTGCATGAGAGAGTGCGAGAGAGAGTGCATGTGTGTATGAGACAGAAAGTGTGCACGTGCGAGAAAGTGTGTGTGTACATGTGTGAGGAGTCTGTGTGTGCACAAGAGAGAAAGGGAGGGTGTGCATGCGAGACAGAGTGTGTGTGTGAGAAAGAGTGTGAACTTTTGCAAGCCAAAGAGTGTGTGCGTGCATAGGAGAGAGAGAGAAAGAGAGAGAGAGACACACACACACAGTGTGCATGAGAGAGGGTGTGCAAGCATGAGAGAAAGAGTGTGTGAGAGAGTGTCACATGAGAGTGTGTGCAAGAGAGAGAGACAGCGTACATGCGAGAAAGTGTGTGTGTAAAAGAGAGAAAGAGAGTGTGTGCGTGCGAGACAGTATGTGTGTGCGTGAGAGGAAGAGTGTGCACCTACACAAGCGAAAGAGTGTATGCGTATGCACAGGAGAGAAAGGGAGAGAGAGAGAGGATGTCTGAGTGCACCTGAACAAGGGAAAGGGTGTATGCGAACGCGAGAGAGAGAAAGATTGCATGTGCGCGCGAGTGAGACTGTGCGCATGCGAAAGGAAGTGTGTGCACATGTGAGAGATAAAAGCTATGCACGAGTGAGAAAAGGTGTGTGTGCACGAGAGAGAAAGAGAGTGCGTGTGTGCATGAGAGAGTGCATGTGTGTGTGAAAGAGTGTGCACGAGAGAGAAAACGTGTGTCTGTGTGAAGAGAGTACACACCTGTGAGAGAGAAAGAGCGTGCGCACATGCATGAAAGAGTGTGCATGCAAGAGAGTCTTTGCTTGTGAGATAAAGTGTGTGCATGTGAGAGTCTGTGTGCATGCATGAGAGAAAGTGTGTGTGTGTGAGACAGAGTGTGCACATGTGCAAAAGAGAGAATGTGTTTGAGAGTGTGCACCTGCACAAGAGAGTGAACGCGCGTGCGAGAGCAAGAGAGACTGTATGTGCAAGAGAGAATGCATGAAAGAAAGAAAGTTTGTGCATGAGACAGTGTACACGCACGTGAGAGAGAGAGTGTGTGTTCCTGTGCAAGAGAGAGAGTGTGCGTGACAGGAAAAGTGTGCGTGCATGTGTGAGAGAGTGCATGCGAGAGAACGTGAATACATGAGTGTAAGAGTGTGTACGTGCGACAGAGAATGTGCATGTGAGAGAAAGAGAGCGTGTGGGACTGTGCGACAGAGAGTGTGTGTGCGTGTGAGAGAAAGCGAGTGCGTGCATGCGCCAGAGAGAGTGTGTGCACATGAGATAAGAGTGTGTGCTTGTGAGAGTGAGCATGTATGATAGACAGTGTGCACATGCGTGAGAGAAAGTGTGTGAGTGTGAGAGAAAGTGTGTGTGTATGCAAGAAAGTAAGTGTGTGCATTTGTGAAAGAGTGAGTGTATGTGTGCATGTCAGAGAGAGTGTGTGTACAAGATAACGAGTGATTGTGTGCATGAGAAGAGAGTGTGCGTGAAAAAGAGCGTGTCTGCGTGTGCGAGAGAGTGCACATATGCACAAGAGAGAGAATATGTGTGTGTACAACAGAGAAAGAGTGTGTGCACATATGAGAGAGAGATGTGTTTGTGTGAGAGTGCATGGACAAGTGAACGTGTGAGTGTGCACGTGAGAGATAGAGTGCATGTGCGAGAGAAAGAATGTCTGCACGTGCAACAGAGTGTGCACATGCGCAAGAGAGAATGTGTGCGTGCAAGAGAAAGTGTGTGCATACGTGAGAAACTGTGTGAGAGCATGAGAGAGAGTGTGCATACGAGTGTGTGTGTGTGTGTCCAAAAGAGAACGAGAGTACGTGCCTGTAAGAGAGAGTGAAGGGAAGAATGTGTGTACGCACTTTGTGTGAGTGTGCCTGAGAGATGGGGGGAGAGAGAGAGAGAGTGAGAGATTGCAAGAGATTGTGCCTGCGAGAGAGAGAGAGAGAGAGTGTGTGAGTGAGTGAGAGAGAGAGAGAGAGTGTGAGTGAGAGAGAGAGTGAGTGAGAGAG
>NW_025207107.1:0-9172 GCF_004010195.1 Chiloscyllium plagiosum | reverse complement strand
AGAGAGAGTGAGAGTGTGAGAGAGTGAGAGAGAGTGAGAGAGTGAGAGAGAGTGAGAGTGAGAGAGTGAGAGAAAGAGTGAGAGAGAGAGAGTCTGGTTGAGACTGTGTGCGTATGTGTGTGTGTGTTTAATAATGTTTCCAGCCTCTGGTTAATTGTTTTCATATAATTTGTGTGTATTTTGATGTTGCTGTGGTGTTATGAAATGCATTAGGGATGGGGATGGGGAAGGGGGTGGTGGGGTTGTGTTTAAACCTGGGATCTTGCTGTGTAATTTTGCAGCAAACCCCCCCCAACTTCTATCCCGAGGAACTTTTGTTGGGAAAGCAGAAAAGTGAAGAGACAGAGAGAGAGAGAGGCAGTGTGAGATAGCTGTAATATTTGATTCTGGGGTGATAGGAATTAATTAAACTGGAAATAAAAATGATCAGATTATTGAGCTTCTGCAGCACTGTCATTTGTGGGATCTTGCTGTGCATCAGTTGCCCTAATGCCATTGTTGCAGGCAGTGAGTAGTCAACTAATCGAACCCTTAACCAGCATCACCTACGATGTGCCTGTGGTTAGTCTAACCTCTAGTCAGCTGCTCTGTAGTGATCAGACAGACAGACAGACACACATTTTTACCGTAATGGCCGTGTTCTGGTCTGGGGCAGGAACAAAAAGATGGAAGGGGAGCTGCTGCACAGTCTGATCCCACCAATGTCACTGCCTCCCTCTCTCACTCCAGCTCCCATCTCTACCTCCGGGTTCCCAGCTCCGTGTCCCTCTGTCTGTCCCACACCTTTCCTTCAGTCCCCATCCTTCCCACCTCCGGCCTGTTCACATTCCCCTGTGGATTCCCTTCCACAACTCTCTGGATCTTACCTCTTCCTTGGAACTGATGGAATTTTTCCACTCCCCTCACACCTTTCTTGGTTTCTGTCAGCCCTGTGGGATCTTGCTGTTCCTGGCTGAGGATCATTCTATCTGCCTGATAATATCACCCACCACAGGGGGGGGACATCAAGAGCAAAAGGCAGAGAGAAGAAAGAAAAGAAAAAAGAAAAGAAAGACACAGAGACAGAAAGGAAAGAGGGAAACAGTGAAGTAGAGAAAAGAGTGAGGCAAGGAGAGACATGGAGAGGGTAAGGAGACCCATACTCACTATCCCAGCTGCTCCCAACTCCCTCTCCCCAAGGTCTCTCTCTGTGTCCCATCAGGGACAGAGGCTGTTTTAGGACAGCTGAAAGGGTCAAGCCTGGGATTGAGATTCAAACACAACCCACACATTCTCAGGTGCAGAGAGAGAGAGAGAGAGAGAGAGAGATGAACTTCCCCAATACTCAACCCTGGCCTCACCACATAGCAAAAGGAATGATAGCTTCCTGAGCCAGGTTTAAATAGCCCCAGGTCTGTCACTCAAACCCCATCTCTTCCCAAATCCTAGCTCATCCAGTCAGCTCCCAGCTCTCACTATCTGGAACACACCTCCCCCAGGTATGGAACACACCAACCATAAACTTTGTGGGATTACAGTGGGGGCGGGGTTGGGAGAAAGCCACAGGTCAGTGGCTAGGCCAGGGATGTGCCAATGTGTCCCTGTCCTTTCCCTATTCCCCCTCACTGACCCAGCCTGGGAATACACACACAGCGACACTGACACTTTCTCACACACTTACAAAGCTGCAGGATCAAATCCTGAACAGCCCCAGTCTCAGACTCACACTAGGTAAAAACAATGACTGCAGATGCTGGAAACCAGAGTCTAGATTAGAGTGGTGCTGGAAAAGCACAGCAGGTCAGGCAGCATCCGGGGAGCAGGAAAATCGATGTTTCGGGCACAAGCCCTTCATCAGGAATAGAGGTGTTAACACAAGACGTCTGCACAACTTAACATAAAATTCTTTGTAAACATTGAGGCAACATTTTTGCCCGGGTGAGCACAGGCTTATTTCACAAATTAGGATAAGAGTTTTGTACAGATTGAGACAACTTTTTAAGACCAAAGTAACTCAAGTTCATTCCACATATTTACACAAGGTATTTGCTCAAAACAACACACTTTTTTTTTGTAAAAATTGATCCATTTTTGCCCAAATGTGCACAGATTTATTCCACAGTTTAACACCAGATTTGTGCACAGTTTAATGAAACTGCAATGAACCACTGATATCTGCAAGTTTGCTGAGTTTGAGTTTGATCAGAATGAAGAGACATCTTCTAGTTTCTTTCTTTGCCATGTTTTTGGGTCACCTTGTGAACCCGGCCGTGAAATATTCATGGTGCAAAGACCCCCACGAAGCGCAGTGGGGAAAACTTGATGCAACTTGTGAGAGAGAGTTTCCTTAAAGTGTGAAATTTCCCCTGTGAGAAATTCAAGGAGCTGCACGAAGGAGGAGGAGGAGGAGCTGCAACCCCTACTGCAGCCACAAGGTGGAGATGGAGGCTGCAGATCAATGAGAAACTGACGCAGGTTACCGGCACGCACGGCCCTGACGGCAGCGCGCACGCGGGTTAGCGGCACGCACGGCCCTGACGGCGGTACGCACGCGGGGTACCTGCACACACGGCCCTGACGGCTGCACGCACGCGGGGTACCTGCACACAGCACGCACGCGGGTTAGCGGCACACACGGCCCTGACGGCAGCACGCATGCGGGTTACCGGCACGCACGGCCCTGACGGCAGCACGCACGCGGGTTAGCGGCACACACGGCCCTGACGGCAGCACGCATGCGGGTTACCGCACGCACGGCCCCTGACGGCAGCGCGCACGCGGGTTAGCGGCACGCACGGCCCTGACGGCGGTACGCACGCGGGGTACCTGCCCACACGGCCCTGACGGCGGTACGCACGCGGGGTACCTGCCCACACGGCCCTGACGGCGGTACGCACGCGGGGTACCTGCCCACACGGCCCTGACGGCGGTACGCACGCGGGGTACCTGCCCACACGGCCCTGACGGCGGTACGCACGCGGGGTACCTGCCCACACGGCCCTGACGGCGGTACGCACGCGGGGTACCTGCCCACACGGCCCTGACGGCGGTACGCACGCGGGGTACCTGCCCACACGGCCCTGACGGCGGTACGCACGCGGGGTACCTGCCCACACGGCCCTGACGGCGGTACGCACGCGGGGTACCTGCCCACACGGCCCTGACGGCGGTACGCACGCGGGGTACCTGCCCACACGGCCCTGACGGCGGTACGCACGCGGGGTACCTGCCCACACGGCCCTGACGGCGGTACGCACGCGGGGTACCTGCCCACACGGCCCTGACGGCGGTACGCACGCGGGGTACCTGCCCACACGGCCCTGACGGCGGTACGCACGCGGGGTACCTGCCCACACGGCCCTGACGGCGGTACGCACGCGGGGTACCTGCCCACACGGCCCTGACGGCGGTACGCACGCGGGGTACCTGCCCACACGGCCCTGACGGCGGTACGCACGCGGGGTACCTGCCCACACGGCCCTGACGGCGGTACGCACGCGGGGTACCTGCCCACACGGCCCTGACGGCGGTACGCACGCGGGGTACCTGCCCACACGGCCCTGACGGCGGTACGCACGCGGGGTACCTGCCCACACGGCCCTGACGGCGGTACGCACGCGGGGTACCTGCCCACACGGCCCTGACGGCGGTACGCACGCGGGGTACCTGCCCACACGGCCCTGACGGCGGTACGCACGCGGGGTACCTGCCCACACGGCCCTGACGGCGGTACGCACGCGGGGTACCTGCCCACACGGCCCTGACGGCGGTACGCACGCGGGGTACCTGCCCACACGGCCCTGACGGCGGTACGCACGCGGGGTACCTGCCCACACGGCCCTGACGGCGGTACGCACGCGGGGTACCTGCCCACACGGCCCTGACGGCGGTACGCACGCGGGGTACCTGCCCACACGGCCCTGACGGCGGTACGCACGCGGGGTACCTGCCCACACGGCCCTGACGGCGGTACGCACGCGGGGTACCTGCCCACACGGCCCTGACGGCGGTACGCACGCGGGGTACCTGCCCACACGGCCCTGACGGCGGTACGCACGCGGGGTACCTGCCCACACGGCCCTGACGGCGGTACGCACGCGGGGTACCTGCCCACACGGCCCTGACGGCGGTACGCACGCGGGGTACCTGCCCACACGGCCCTGACGGCGGTACGCACGCGGGGTACCTGCCCACACGGCCCTGACGGCGGTACGCACGCGGGGTACCTGCCCACACGGCCCTGACGGCGGTACGCACGCGGGGTACCTGCCCACACGGCCCTGACGGCGGTACGCACGCGGGGTACCTGCCCACACGGCCCTGACGGCGGTACGCACGCGGGGTACCTGCCCACACGGCCCTGACGGCGGTACGCACGCGGGGTACCTGCCCACACGGCCCTGACGGCGGTACGCACGCGGGGTACCTGCCCACACGGCCCTGACGGCGGTACGCACGCGGGGTACCTGCCCACACGGCCCTGACGGCGGTACGCACGCGGGGTACCTGCCCACACGGCCCTGACGGCGGTACGCACGCGGGGTACCTGCCCACACGGCCCTGACGGCGGTACGCACGCGGGGTACCTGCCCACACGGCCCTGACGGCGGTACGCACGCGGGGTACCTGCCCACACGGCCCTGACGGCGGTACGCACGCGGGGTACCTGCCCACACGGCCCTGACGGCGGTACGCACGCGGGGTACCTGCCCACACGGCCCTGACGGCGGTACGCACGCGGGGTACCTGCCCACACGGCCCTGACGGCGGTACGCACGCGGGGTACCTGCCCACACGGCCCTGACGGCGGTACGCACGCGGGGTACCTGCCCACACGGCCCTGACGGCGGTACGCACGCGGGGTACCTGCCCACACGGCCCTGACGGCGGTACGCACGCGGGGTACCTGCCCACACGGCCCTGACGGCGGTACGCACGCGGGGTACCTGCCCACACGGCCCTGACGGCGGTACGCACGCGGGGTACCTGCCCACACGGCCCTGACGGCGGTACGCACGCGGGGTACCTGCCCACACGGCCCTGACGGCGGTACGCACGCGGGGTACCTGCCCACACGGCCCTGACGGCGGTACGCACGCGGGGTACCTGCCCACACGGCCCTGACGGCGGTACGCACGCGGGGTACCTGCCCACACGGCCCTGACGGCGGTACGCACGCGGGGTACCTGCCCACACGGCCCTGACGGCGGTACGCACGCGGGGTACCTGCCCACACGGCCCTGACGGCGGTACGCACGCGGGGTACCTGCCCACACGGCCCTGACGGCGGTACGCACGCGGGGTACCTGCCCACACGGCCCTGACGGCGGTACGCACGCGGGGTACCTGCCCACACGGCCCTGACGGCGGTACGCACGCGGGGTACCTGCCCACACGGCCCTGACGGCGGTACGCACGCGGGGTACCTGCCCACACGGCCCTGACGGCGGTACGCACGCGGGGTACCTGCCCACACGGCCCTGACGGCGGTACGCACGCGGGGTACCTGCCCACACGGCCCTGACGGCGGTACGCACGCGGGGTACCTGCCCACACGGCCCTGACGGCGGTACGCACGCGGGGTACCTGCCCACACGGCCCTGACGGCGGTACGCACGCGGGGTACCTGCCCACACGGCCCTGACGGCGGTACGCACGCGGGGTACCTGCCCACACGGCCCTGACGGCGGTACGCACGCGGGGTACCTGCCCACACGGCCCTGACGGCGGTACGCACGCGGGGTACCTGCCCACACGGCCCTGACGGCGGTACGCACGCGGGGTACCTGCCCACACGGCCCTGACGGCGGTACGCACGCGGGGTACCTGCCCACACGGCCCTGACGGCGGTACGCACGCGGGGTACCTGCCCACACGGCCCTGACGGCGGTACGCACGCGGGGTACCTGCCCACACGGCCCTGACGGCGGTACGCACGCGGGGTACCTGCCCACACGGCCCTGACGGCGGTACGCACGCGGGGTACCTGCCCACACGGCCCTGACGGCGGTACGCACGCGGGGTACCTGCCCACACGGCCCTGACGGCGGTACGCACGCGGGGTACCTGCCCACACGGCCCTGACGGCGGTACGCACGCGGGGTACCTGCCCACACGGCCCTGACGGCGGTACGCACGCGGGGTACCTGCCCACACGGCCCTGACGGCGGTACGCACGCGGGGTACCTGCCCACACGGCCCTGACGGCGGTACGCACGCGGGGTACCTGCCCACACGGCCCTGACGGCGGTACGCACGCGGGGTACCTGCCCACACGGCCCTGACGGCGGTACGCACGCGGGGTACCTGCCCACACGGCCCTGACGGCGGTACGCACGCGGGGTACCTGCCCACACGGCCCTGACGGCGGTACGCACGCGGGGTACCTGCCCACACGGCCCTGACGGCGGTACGCACGCGGGGTACCTGCCCACACGGCCCTGACGGCGGTACGCACGCGGGGTACCTGCCCACACGGCCCTGACGGCGGTACGCACGCGGGGTACCTGCCCACACGGCCCTGACGGCGGTACGCACGCGGGGTACCTGCCCACACGGCCCTGACGGCGGTACGCACGCGGGGTACCTGCCCACACGGCCCTGACGGCGGTACGCACGCGGGGTACCTGCCCACACGGCCCTGACGGCGGTACGCACGCGGGGTACCTGCCCACACGGCCCTGACGGCGGTACGCACGCGGGGTACCTGCCCACACGGCCCTGACGGCGGTACGCACGCGGGGTACCTGCCCACACGGCCCTGACGGCGGTACGCACGCGGGGTACCTGCCCACACGGCCCTGACGGCGGTACGCACGCGGGGTACCTGCCCACACGGCCCCTACCCTCAGGGACAGGCTGTGACAGCCCCCTCCGCACCCTCAGGGACAGGCAGAGACATCCCCCTCCCCACCCTCGGGCACAGGCAGACACACTCCACCCTCAGGGACAGGCAGGGTCACCCCTCTCCCCATCCCACCGTCACCCATTAACAATAATAAAACACACACTGGAGGGGTTATTTCAGATATGTTCAGGGATAATGGTAATGTCCCAGCCGCACAGATGGACATTGCGAGGTCCCAGCTGTGACCCGCAGGCTACACGGTAACCCACCGTGTCCTCAGCATTTCCTCAGGAAATTGAATCCCAGTCCGTTTGGGGTCAGTGACACCTGCTCACATCCACGTGTTTGGGTGATTTCATTCCAGACGGAGTTGAGGGCAGGAATTTTGGTGAAGAACGTAGAGACGCGACAAGGCCATTGCCAAGACAGATGCACGTGGCTGTTTTCTGAGAGTGTACATTCATCAATCACTGTTATTTGAGAGATCTTTCCCTGTAGAGATTGGGTGTTATGTTGACCGCACGACAAAGGTGACTGCACATCGAAAAGGGGCAGACAGAGCTTCAGTTTCATGTTTTGTCTGACAGGGACAATGTCAACATTGCAGCTCACACTTAATTGTGTCTCTGAAAACAGCGTCACATTGCCATGTGTCAGTGTTTACACTCTGACAATGCAGCATTCGCTCTTGTACGGCCTTCCTGACAGTGCAGCACTCCTGTTGTACAGCCTACTGCAGGTGCAACACTTGCTGTGCACAGCCTCCCTGATGCATTCTGAGTATTCACTCTGGAGATTGGTTCCGGTGTATTTGGTAACAGTGACACTGCTAACATCTAAATGTTTTCTTCATTTCTTTCCAGAAAGGGAAGAAGTCAGGAATTTTCAAGAAGGATACAGATGTGGTGAGGGAGAAAATACTTTATCGAGACAGATTTGTAGTACTCGCATAGCTGTTTCCTAAAAGTGCTCTTTTATCACACTGTTATTTGAAATATTTGTCTCTGCAGAAGTTGGAAATTGTGTGGACCGTGTCACAACAGTGACTGCCGCTGAAAGAAGGCTGACAGAGCCATAGTTTACCACCGTGCTTGCATTGACACTGTCAACATTGCAGCTCTCAGTCATGACTCTGAAAACAGTGTAATGTTGTCAGGACAGATTCCCCAAGTTTGCTGTGGAAACATTTATCCCCTGATAGAGCAGTCCTCCCTCTGTACTGCCCCCTGACAGCGCAGCCTTCCCTCTGTACCGCCCCCTGACAGCGCAGCCCTCCCTCTGTACTGGCCCCTGACAGTGCAGCCCTCTCTCTGTACCACCCCCTGCCAGCGCAGCGATGAGGTGTGAATGGCTTCTTGGGTTGTTAGATGTATGATTGTCCACTAACTCCAATATGAATGTAAACTGTGATAATGGTAATTTCCCAGGTGAACAGGTAACCCTGCAGTTTTTACCTGTGATGGGCAGTCTACATGGTATCTCATGGGGCGTTGAATACTACATCTTTCCTGTTTTCTCAGTAATTAAAATATAATGTACTTGACATCAGCAACACTGCTAACATCCAAATATTTTGGTGATTTGTTTCCAGACTGTGTCGAGGACAGCACTTGCGATGAAGAGTACACATCCGGTGAGGGCAAATGGACCATTACTGTGACATTTGGCTGGCCTCATGTAGCTGTGTTTGGAAAGTGCTCAGTCATTGCAGTGTTATTTGAGAGATCTTTCTTGGAAGAAATTGGATATTACGTTGCCCACATAACAACAGTGACTGCACACTGAAAAAGGGCAGACAGAACTTTGGTTTAACATCTCTCCTGATCGTGGCACCATCAACATTTCAGCTCACACTTAATTGTGTCTCTGCAAACAGGGTAATGGTGTCAGTACAGATTCGCTGAGTTTGCTGTCTCAGTGCTTACCCACTGATGATGCAGCATTCAGTCTGTTCAGCCTCTCTGACAGTGCAGTACTCCCTCCACACAGCCTCCTGAACATGTAACACTCGCTGTGTATAGTCTCCCTGATGATGCTGCCGTCCGCACTCACTCTGTACTGTATCCCATAGGCACAGTACTCCGTCTGCACTGCAATCCTGGTAGAGGGGATGGGGGCTAAATGGCTTCATTCTTTGTAAGATTCATGATTATGTATCTAACATAGTTTTGAATGTGGACAGTACAATAATAATTTCAAAGGTCTGCAGGTGACAATGCAAATACTACCTGTGACTCATGTAACCTCATGGAGTCCCAAACTAATGAATTCAGAGTGTTCTGTCAGGAAATAAATCCCAGTGTTTTTGACAACAGTGTCACTGCTAACATCTAAATGTTTTCTTTG
>NW_025207106.1:10631-12532 GCF_004010195.1 Chiloscyllium plagiosum | reverse complement strand
AGTACAGTCAGAAGGAGAACGAGCCTCATTAATCCGTTACACAGTACAGTCAGCTGGTGACCGAGCCTCAGTAATCTGTTAGACAGTACAGTCAGAAGGTGAATGAGCCTCATTAATCTTTTACACAGTACAGTCAGCAGGTTAACGAGCATCATTAATCTGTTACACAGTACAGTCAGCGGGTGAACAAGTCTCATTTATATGTTAGACAGTACAGTCAGAAGGTGAACGAGCCTCATTAATCTGTTAGACAGTACAGTCAGCAGGCGAGCGAGCCTCATTAATCTGTTAGACAGTACAGTCAGCAGGTGAGCGAGCCTCATTATTCTGTTACTCAGGACTGTCAGGAGGTGAACGAGCCTCATTAATCTGTTACATAGTGCAGTCAGCTGGTGAAAAGGCCTCATTAATTTGTTAGACAGTACAGTCAGCAGGTGAATGAGCCTTATTAACCTGTTAGACAGTACAGTCAGCAGGTGAACGAGCCTCATTATTCTGTTACACAGTACAGTCAGGAGGTGAATGAGCCTCATTAATCTGTTACACGGTACAGTCAGGAGGTGAACGAGCCTCATTGACCTGTTAGACTGTACAGTCAGCAGGTGAATGAGCCTCTTTAATCTGTTAGACAGTACAGTCAGCAGGTGAACGATCCTCATTAATCTTTTACACAGTACAGTCAGAAGGTGAACGAGCCTCATTGACCTGTTAGACAGTACAGTCAGCAGGTGAGCGAGCCTCATTAATCTGTTACTCAGTACAGTCAGCAGGTGAGCGAGCCTCATTAATCTGTTACTCAGTACAGTCAGCAGGTGAACGAGCCTCATTAATCTGTTAGACAGTGCAGTCAGCAGGTGAACGAGCCTCATTGACCTGTTAGACTGGACAGTCAGCAGGTGAATGAGCCTCTTTAATCTGTTAGACAGTACAGTCAGCATGTGAGCGAGCCTCATTAATCTGTTACTCAGTACAGTCAGCAGGTGAACGAGCCTCATTAATCTGTTACTCAGTACAGTCAGGTGAACGAGCCTCATTAACCTGTAGACAGTACCAGTCAGAAGGTGAACGAGCCTCATTAATCTGTTAGACAGTGCAGTCAGCATGTGAGCGAGCCTCATTAATCTGTTACTCAGTACAGTCAGCAGGTGAACGAGCCTCATTAATCTGTTACTCAGTACAGTCAGGTGAACGAGCCTCATTAACCTGTTAGACAGTACAGTCAGAAGGTGAACGAGCCTCATTAATCTGTTAGACAGTGCAGTCAGCAGGTGAACGAGCCTCATTGACCTGTTAGACTGTACAGTCAGCAGGTGTACGAACCTCACTCCAATTTAACTGCAGCTCCTTGACACATTTCCCCACACCCTTCTCCATATTAAATGAACCTTCACATAACCGTATTTCAAACAAATGTTGCATGTGGCTTGAAATTCTCAGCTTATGGACAGATTGTAATGATCACTTTCTGACCCATCGAGAAATTAGTTTCTCCTTAATTACCCCACAATGCTGAGAGAGCACAGAATGAATCAACCCTGGACAGGATCAGAGCAAGAGAGAGGGAAGGAAGGAAGCTGGGAAGAAAGGACAGGGGGTGTCGGGAATGAGAATAGAAGGGGGAGTGAGAGAGACTGGTAGAAAGAGAGGGAGAGAGTGAGAGAAGGAAGGAAGCAAGATGGGTGAGAGGTGGGAATGAGAACAGATGAGAGGGGGGAGGGAAGAAAGGAAGGTGATAGGGAAGAAGAAAGAGAGAGAGGGAATGGGTAAAAGAAAGAAGGACACAGCAGTGTGAGAGAGGTGTGATGATAGAGACAAAGGTGTGAGAGGCAGCAAGGGGGTGGAGTGAGAGAAAGGGGCAAGGAGTGAAAGTTGGAAACAGAGAGCCCTGGGAAAGTGAGAGG
>NW_025207106.1:0-10096 GCF_004010195.1 Chiloscyllium plagiosum | reverse complement strand
ACTCCCTCACTCCCCCTCAGACAGGCAGACACAGCCTGCCCCCCCACCCCACAGGCTGACAAACTGAAGTTTGTCCCTCCACAATCTGCTGAGTGGAAATGCCTCACCTGGAATTAGAGACCCCTCCCAGAGTGTTGGACAGTAACCCTCCTTCTGACTGGTGTTATAGCCAACGTCCCAAGTTCCCCACAAATCACACCTTCGACATGAAACTGAGCTGGTTTCAGTGAGCCAACACATCCTTCGATGGAATAATTTGAAAAGATAAAATGGACCTTCTTGAATTTTACATCACAGGAGACCATTCAGCCCATCCAGACTGTCAAAGAGCCTTCAAATCTACCCCACTTGCTTGCTTTTTCCCTGTCGTGCTGCTAACTTTACCTTCTCAAGTATTTATCTGACTGTCTTCTGCAAGTTCCAGTTGAATCTGCTTCCAATGCCCTTTTCAGGTCGCACACTCCAGATTGCAATAACTTGCTGTATTAATAAAATTCTCCACATTTCCCATCGCCCACACACTCGTCGTAGATTTCTACCTCTTTGATTCCTGACCTTTCTGTTGGTAGATACAGTTTTGAATTTAAAATGCCTCTATTCAATCTCCCTTTAACCATCCTGGCACTAAGACCAGTGCGTGTGTGCTCTTCATGTTTTGGAAGTTCCTCATCTCTGCTTCTATTCTAGCAAACCTCCCCAGTGCCCTTGGACATCCTTCCAAACCTGTGACACCGACAGCAGCCTCGTAACTCATCCTGACGGCCAAACATGCTGCAGCCTTCCTTCTGAAAGCAAAACATTCCAGAAACCTTACTGGAAAAGGAGAGGAGCATATTGCTTAAACTTGCATCCATCAGGACACGTGCAAGAGTGCCAAAGTTCAGAAGTTCGCAGCAATTCTCTCTACGGGAGAAAGGGGCACCAATTGGTTGGCAAGTCAGCTCTGAGTGGCTGAGGTGTTGCCACGGAGAATGCAATGAGGAATTATAGGCTCCCGATGCTTTGGGTTATTCAAGAAAGGTGCAAGGCTTGACTATATTCCTTTTGTTTGCAGAGAACGGGTTTCTGTAAATGAATGTGCGTCACTTCTGCTGAGCGGAAATGAGCCACATTGCAAGCTCAACGGATTATCTTCTGCTGAAGCTAAATCTTGGACAATCAGAATTGACTTGTGAATCAGTCAACACCCTCTCTACCCGTGGGATTTATTGCTGCATTCCTTTGAAGTTTGGCATTCTTGCATGGGTCCTGATGTGAGGGGATTCAGCAAAACCCTCTCTGTTCAGTAAGGTTCAAATCCCAGACGTGCAGAGCCACAAGTCTGCCCGTAATGTATTTAGCAACGGTCCATTTTCGGATCTGCTCTGCATTTCCTGATTTGAGTATTAAAGACTTACTCCCCGCGGAAACACAATTTCGACACTGTCTGTTGAATACCCCCCAGTATTTAGGGTGCGTTTTTTTTAAGGTAGCATTGGCTATTTACTTAATGCCATTTGATAAACTTTTCGCCTCTTCTCGGTAGACTGCTGGGACTCGTAATCTGAAAGACACAAAGCGACAGGTTGACAGAAGGTTAGAGGTTAGAGGTCAGGTAGCCCAGCGTGTTCGAGAGGTCTACGCTCTCTTCTTTAGAGGGTCATCCCAGAGGCCTCTCTGTGGAGTGAACCAGCGAAGATGTGAGGTGTGACCCAATTTTCAAAGGAGGGGAATGCTTTCTGTCAGCCAAATAGTGGCGGAGCTGGGGAAGATTTTAACCTGGACTCAGGTAATCCAGATCCCCATGCTCTTTACCTGTTGCAGTTTTCCTCGCTAAATTACAAAGGGTAACAGGAAGGAAGCACATCATGATGGGCCCTTCCACACCCAACAAGTCCGGATTGGGACTCAAACCCAGAGCACCTGGCCCTAAGGTAGGGACACTACCACCGTGCCACGCACTGACATTCTGGGTCTAATCCTACTCTGGCTGCTGGTGAACTTTAATAGCTCTAGAGTATAAAGTTTGCAGATGGTACAGGTGGTGGAGAAACCAAATGGTGTCTATGGCCAGAGGTTTCGAGTCCAGCAGCAGCATTGCCAGCTGCAATCATACAAGGCCTTGCTCAGACCAGCCCTGGAGTACAGTGTACAGTTTACTCTCTCCTTATTGGATGAATGAAGTTCTGGCAATGGAGGGAATGCAATGAAGATTGACCAGACTGATTCCTGGGATGGCAGGACCGATGGATGAAGAAACACAGGGTCACTTAGTGCTAGATTCTTCGGAGTTCAGAAGAATAAGGAGTGGGTCCCATAGAAATTCTAACAGGGCTAGACAGGGAAGGGTGTTCCCCATGACCAGGGAGTCCAGAACTAGAGCTCACAGTCTAAGGTTAGAGGGGAGGCCATTTCGGACTGTGATGAGGAGAGATTTCTTCATCCAGGGAGCCTGTGGAATTCTCTGCTACAGACAGCGGTTGAGGCCAGAGCATCAAATGCTTTCAAGGAGGAGTTTGATTTTAGTTCTTAGGGCTAAAGGGACCAAAGGAGATGGAGTGGGTGAAAACAGGGATAATCAGCTCCGGTCATATTGAGTGGTGGAGCAGGCTTGATGTGGTAGACTCTTAACCCTTCTCCAAAATAGCCCAAGAAAACCACTGGTTCAAGTGGAATTGGGGATAGCAACCAAATGGCAGGTAATGCCCACATCCCGTGAAAGAATAAAGAGAAAGATAATGATGATTGCACTTGAAGGGTACTCAGGTCAGGGAAACCAAATTTAACCCCCATCTCCATTGCTGAAAACAGAAAAGTCTAATAATGTCTTCCAAACAGAATGTATTCATTCAATGGGTATTGTTGACTGGGCTGGCATTTAATGTCCTTCTCCGAGTGCCCTGGAGGAGGCACTGGTGAGCTGCTTGCTTGAGGAATCCTTGCAGTGTGGTTAGTGACGGAAAGGAGATCTGTTTCCGAGTCAGGACGGTGAGGGGATCCTGCAGGGGTGGTGGTGACCCCATGTACAGAGGAAACTCGATTATCCGGCATTCAATTATCTAAATATCGGATTATCCAGGAAGATCGCAAGGTCCCGATGTTCGGCCAAACTGTGTTATATGGCGTTTGATTATCCCGTGTCCTTTGGGTAATTGAGGCTCCTCTGTATCGGCTACCTTTGCTCTTCTGGATGGTAGAGGTCGTGGGTCTGGAAGCTGCTGTCTCAATGAAGGCACTGAGGTAACCCAGTGTCCTGCTTTCCAGATCCCAGGGAAGAGGCTACAGTCTGGATCTCCGACTCAGCAGGAATCCTATTAATTACCACGCTGACTGGAGAGAAAAGCAGTGATGGAGAAATGGAAACTTGGCCCCTTCAGTTTGGCCTGCCCACAACAATCTGTCTGATATGAAGTACAGAATGGCGGATGCTGGAGATATGAAACACACCAAAGCAGAACGTGCTGGAGAAACTCAGCACGTCTGGCAGCATCTGCTTTCTTAAAAAAAAGTCATTTGTGGGATGTGGGCACAGCTGCCCGTCCCTAGTTGCCCCCCGAGAAGGTGGGGGTGAGCTGCCTTCTTGAATCCCTGCAGTCCACCTGCTGTAGGTTGATCCATAATGCCCTTAGGGAGGGAATTCCAGGACTTTGACCCAGCGACAGTGAAGGAACGGTGATATACTTCCAAGTCAGGACGGTGAGTGACTTGGAGGGGCACCTGCAGGGGGTGGTGTCCCATGTATCTGCTGTCTGTGTCATTCTGGATGGCGGAGATTGTGGGTTTGAAAGGTGCTAAGGATTCACCAAAGCGACGACAGATAATGTTCCAGTGACTAGTGCTGAAGAAGGGTTACTGGACTCAAAGCATTAACACCGTTTCTTCTCTGTCCACCTGTGCTACTAGACCTGCTGATTTTCACCAGCACTTTCTGCATTTCCTTGTTAAAAATCTGCCTAACTTTGGTTATATTCAATGACCCAACCTCTGCTGTCTCTGTAGAAGAGAATTCTGAATCATTCACCACGTTCTTAGTAAAAAAAGAGTACTCTTCACCTCTGCCTGAACTGAGTGGGGTTTTGTGCTGGAGCGGTGTCCCCTAGTTTTAGAAATCTCTCATCAGGGGAAACACACTCTCAACGTCCACCCTGTCAATTTCCCTCAGTATCTCATACTTTTCGTTAAGATCTCCTTTCAGTCGGTGAAACTCCGATGAGGAAACCTACTTGGTCTTTGCTTGGAAGATAAATCCTCTCATTCCATCCAAAAATCAACACCCTACAATTGCAGGAAGAGCATTCAGTTCATACCAAGCCTCCAAAGAGCATCCCACCCTTACCCTATAAGTTCCATGGCCAATCCACTTAGCCTGCATATCCCTGGACACTGTGGGCAATTTAGCATGATCAATCCACCCTAACCTGCACAACAGTGGCACGGTGGCTCAGTGGTTAGCACTACAGCCTCACAGCACCAGGGACTTGGGTTCGATTCCAGCCTCAGGCAACTGTCTGTGTGGAGTTTGCACATTCTCCCCGTGTCTGCGTGGGCTTCCTCCGGGTGCTCCGGTTTCCTCCCACAGTCCAAAGATGTGCAGGTCAGGTGGATTGGCCATGGAACTTATAGGGTAAGGGTGGGATGCTCTTTGGAGGCTTGGTATGAACTGAATGCTCTTCCTGCAAAATTGCCGTGCTAAATTGCCCACAGTGTTAGGTGCATTAGGCAAAGGGGGGTGGGTTGCTCTTTGGAGGGTCGGTGTAGACTTGTTGGGCCGAAGGGCCTGTTTCCACATTGTAGGGAATCTAATCTTTGGATTGTGGACGCAGACACTGGGAGAATGTACAAACTCCACACAGACAGACGCCCGAGGCTGGAATTGAACCTGGGTCCCTGGTACCATGAGGCAGTAGTGCTAACCACTGAGCCACCATGCTGCTCAGATCCTTGTAAAATCACATGACTAGGGAATCCTGCTACAGTCCTCCAGACCTGAGGCCTGTCCAGTCCTAGTCTGGTCTCGCTGTTTCAATGAACGAGATGAAGATGGGATATTGGAGGACATGGGTTGATGGACACTGAAGGTGCGTGGTGAGATATTTGTGGGTGGAGCCTTTTCTTCCTTAAAGAGAATATTTATTTCCCATGCAACACAGCCCAACCCCCCACTCACCAGTCTTCCTGTTCCATGGGGAGGCTGTGGGGGAAGGGATGGGAAGAGAAAACAATTCCAGTCCATTTAGAAATTAAACCTACAAGAACTAGCCAAGGATTCATCTGTAATTGTCTGCACTACTAAAAGGTCAGCGTCTTAAATTTACGTAGCGCCCTTCCATCGTGCTTAAACAACACACTGTGCCCTTGGCTGGAGCAATTACCAACGAAATCTGACATTGAGTCACGCGTGGAGATATCCTGACAGGTAACCAAAAATCTCATTCAAAGATGGAATGTCTTAATGGAGGAGGTGGTGGGGGTGGGGAAAGGGTTGGGTAGGAGAGGAATTTCAGAGCTTAGGGCACAGCTGAAGGTACGTGCGCTGAGGGCAAACTGTCTCAAATCAGGGGACGTGCAAGAGGCCAGGATTTAATGAAGGTGCAGAGTTGAAGGAGGTTGCAGAGATAGAGAGGGAGGGAGGACATGGAAGGTTTGAAAGAGACAAGAGGATGCTGGAATCCAGGGTTGACAGGCAGGAGGCTGGGAGAACACAGCAAGCCAGGCAGCAGCAGGAGGTGGAGAAGTCAATGTTTCAGGTATAACTCTTCTTCAGGGTTTGAAAGCGGAAGTTTTAAAATGCCTTGAACGATGTATCGAGCTACCTGAGCTTTGTTGATGCTCCCTGCATGTTTGCCCCATAGAATGGCATAGATGGCTACATCCTGGCTGAAGGCACCAGGTTGTGCCAGGATCTACCACGAGGGCACCTCCCAGTACAGCTTGCTGACCCACCTCATGAGGTGAGGCGAGCGATGCTCAATGACTAGCCTCCCAGTCACTGCGAGAGGCAGGGAGACAGGTCACCCTGGGCTCCCGAGGTCTGCACCATACCTTCTGCCTCCATACTTTGTAAAAAGTGCCATCACACAGTGCCAACACCGAGGAATAGTTAACCCAGTGAAATGAAAATCTGACATCCTGTTCCATCAGGGGGCGCTCTTCTGAGATCACAGCTGTGGTGGGAAACCAATCGGGGTTGGAAACATTTACTTTTGGGGATGCGGGTATCGCTGTTTGGGTCAGCATTTATCGCCTATCCTTGATCGCTCAGGTGAAGGTGGTGGTGTGCTGCCATCTTGATCTGCTGCAGTCCTTGTGGTGTACGGACAGTGCTATGAAGGAGGGACTTCCAGGATTTGAACACAGGAACGCCGATTATTTCCAACTCAGGATGGTGAGTGGCTTGGAGGGGAACTTGCAGTGTTCCCATGTATCTGCTAGCCCTTGTCCTTCCAAATGGAAGTGGTCATGGGTTTGCAAGGTGCTGTCTGAGGATCTTTGGTGGGAATGGTACACACTTCTGTGACTGAGCACAGGTGGTTGGAGGGGGGTGGGGGGTTGGGGGGGGGGGGGGTGGAAGCTGGGATGTGGCAGACAGAGTGCACACTGCAGCTGACTGAGCTCAAACACTGGCACTCAGAGTTGGAGACCACTCTGCTCATTGGCACGAACAACAGGGTGGCCAACAGTCACAAAAACCAAATGAATGCTCTCCATCAGATTCTGGGCTGTGAGGAGCTGCCAGGCGATCAGTCCCCGCTGCTTCAGAACATACTGGGGTTAGAGGGATTTGGGCCAAACGCTGGCAAATGGTCAGGTTGGGGCTGTCCGGTCGGAGCGCACGAGTTGGGACAGAAGGGGTCTGTTTCCGCGCTGTGTGATTCTACGAATGGAATGGAAAAAAGTGCAAGAGCTTCAAGTACCTTCCAATCCTAACAGAATAATCAATTAGTCGCCCAATGCCACAAATCCATACTGATTGGGACAATCACCATCGGGACTTTGCTCAGGGTCTCTGTGTTACGATGTGCTCTGGGCCGAAACACATTCCAAGCAGCTCACTTTGGCATTGCTGTGCTGACAGAGTGGGCCATGGATCCAGGAACAGTCATCAAGGCGCTGCATTCTGTTCTGGGATGGGGTTTACATCTCAACAGTACCTGAACCGAGATGCTGGCAGGTGGATTTGTTGGTGCTGTAGGGTCAATTAAAACTAGCTGGCCAACGAACCGGAGGGGAGGAAATAAAGTTGGGAACAGGAACTGGAAATGCTGCTAAGGTGACTCAGGAGAGGAGAAATAATGCTGAGCATCGAATTCACTTCAAAAGCAGAATGATGTCAAAAAGATAAAGACATGGCTTAAACTCTCAACATCAGGAAGAAAGAGGAAGGTGAGCGTGATCTAATTGTCATTACACAGGAACAGAAACAGAATATTCATCGTTTAGGAAGGACAGACAAGAGGGAGAGGAGGATTCCCCAACCCCAGCACGAGGGATCAAACCTTCAAAACACATGGCTCAAATTCTCCCTTCCCGTGATTCTGAGAAACCATCAAACCGTTCTAACAATGAGAAAGAGAAAGCAATCAAAATTGGCATTGTCCCTCTGGACTCTCACCTTCCCAGCTGCTTTGAGATTATTTGTCCTGCACTTACAGTCTCTCGAGATGAAAATGTTAAGGTGCCACCTCCCAAGCTGGCGAACTGGGGGCATGTGGGTGGGGTGTGTTTGCAATCTGAAGGCCTCACAGTGCCCCAAAAGATCATTTCTAATCCTTAACTCTAGACAGAGGTCCTCCATCAATGTGCAGCACCCCAATAAAAGGAGATTTCCAGAATTAAAGCGCCAGGAAATAGGAGCAGGAGTAGGCCTTTCGGTCCCTTGAACCAACCACACTATTCAACAGGGTCATGTGGCCTCACCCTCATTTCCGATTGGTTCCCCCAAAGCTGTTGACTTTCTCCAGTTTAAAAACCTGCCTAATAATTACAAGAATTGAAAATTAATCTCCAGAATCTACCGCTGAGTAACCGATGGGATAAAAGGACACAGGGCATTATCAATGAGAATTCTGTCCCAAGTATTAGTTGTGGAATGGGTGGGAATAAAGGTGAATGGATTGAGAATTGAGGTGAATTTGGTGTAAGTAAGGTGCCTTCTAATTGGTTGTGGGTGCCATGAGGATGGGCAAATGAGAGTTAGGGATTGGGAGTAGGAGTACGGTGAAGTGGTCATGTGATAGAGTCTCTAGGAAACCACATGACCAGAGTTGGCACCATGCTTCGACACACTGGAAGAAGGATAGGCCTTTCAGCCCATCCAGCCTACTCTGCTCTTTCACACAATCCATGGCTGATTGCTGTTTTCACCCAGCCCCTCCCCTCCAATCACTGGTATGCCCTAGTCCACCCACACTCCCCCAACAATCCTTCCCATTTTACTGGCAGGGCATTGGGCAACCCATACACCCTCGGCCTACTGGGACCCTTAAGTAGCCAATTAATGGCCATTGAAGAGCTTCATCCTGCCCCTGCCTGATAATTTATCACCAACACAGGCCAAGGAGGGGTAACTGGCAGCTTTTATTGTGCACTGAAGTCAAGCAGTAGGGCCTTATTTCCCAGACCACCCATGTGCCCAACCCCTCCCAATATTATAACCTCTTTTAACCTTTGCTTTTGGGCGTCTTAACGTGCCCTTGTGCATCAATTACCCCTTCCATCATTCCAAACCCAAACCACTCACACTCCCAATCACCGGGAGCCAATCAGCTGAGTCCTCGCCATCTCCTCTGGCTGACTTTCAGTGCATTCTCCATAACCTCCACTTCCTCAGGCATGGCTGCAGTCCCAGCAGTGGCCACCATTTCTGCCTGGCACTGCTTGGGGTGGCAGGGCAGGCAGAAGTTCTCAGCCTGAGGCAAGAGATGCCCCTCTATCTGGAACACGCTGCCCCCAGGTGTTTGTAAGCTTGTATTACGCCGAAGCCATTTTGATTTTACTCCTGGTATTGGGGGGTGGGGGGCGGTGGCTGCTTTTCCTAAACGTAAAGCGATACAGTGAGAAACCATTGTAACCGGTATGTTACACCTAGAAAAACTCAAAGTGCTTACCGAGATCCTCAAGTTCAGAGGTCATGGATTTTGAACGGAGGGCAATGGCGGGCGGAGTGAGTCGTTTTGTCTGCGTTGTGACTGAAACAGAAAATATCACACTCCGTCACTGGTATATTTTCACACATCACTCCTGCTGGCATGCTCTATGCTATCGTTGTGTCCATTAGTACCATCTCAGATACCTTTGGTAGATTCTTTGCCACCTGACCTTGTTGGTATTAATCAAAGTAACTGGTACTGAGTGGAGAATGATGTCCATGCAAAGACAGAAGGGTTTGGGATCTCTTTAAGAGTAGAAATGGCCTGTATGAGAGGGACGGGTTGCATCTGAATTGGAAAAGGACCAACATTCTTGCAAGGATATTTGCTAGTGCTACTCGGAAGACTTTAAACTAGTAAAGGGGCGAGTGTGGGAACCAAAGCGATAGTGAGAAAAGAGAAAAGGCTGAGGCTAGTACAGTGGATAAGGGGAGCAAGTCAAATGGTCAAGGAAGACGAGAACTTGGCAGAGAATGAGGAAGGACTGATAAATTAAACTGCATTTATTTCAATGCAAGAGGCCTAACAACTAAGCCAGATGAACTCAGGGCATGGCCGGGAATATGAGATTGGGGTATCGTAGAAATTACAGAGATGTAGCTCAGGGATGGACGGAACCGGCAGCTTAATGTTCCCGGGTGTAGTTGCTGGAGGAAGGATAGCAAAGGAGGCAAGGAAGGAGAGGTTAGGGGGAACATTACAGCTGTACTTACAGAGGATATTCCTGGGAGATCATCCAGCCAAGTTACATGGGTGGAACTGAGAACTAAGAAAGGGATGATCACCTTATTGGGATTACATTATAGATCACCCAATAGTCAGTGGGAGTTTGAGAAGCAAATATGTAAGGAGATCTCAGATATCTGTAAGAAAAATAGGATTGTAATGTTAGAAGATTTTAACTTTCCAAACGTAAACTGGGACTACTATAGTGTTAAGGGCTTGGATGGGGAGAAATTTGTTAAGTG
>NW_025207105.1:8873-12529 GCF_004010195.1 Chiloscyllium plagiosum | reverse complement strand
TCGGTTAACGCTAACCATACTCTAAAACGGATCCCTCCCCACCTGCCTGTTCCTGGATCATATCCCTTCAAAATTTTCCTATTCAAGTACTATCCTAATGAATTTTAAACATTGTAATTGTCCCCACATTCACCCCTTCCTTGGGAATTTCATTCCACACACAACCTACCCTCTGTGTAACAATGTGCCCCCATTTCTTTTTAAATGTCTCTGCTCTAAAATTAAAAATATAGTGCCTTGTCTTGAAACTCCCCTGTCCATGGGGGAAATACAACTCCCATTAACTCTATCTCACACCCTCACGATTTTATAAACTTCTATAAAGTCATTTGTCACCAACAAGTACAGTTACCCAGCCACGTCCCAGTAAATTTCCTCTGAACCCTCTCCAGCTTAATAATATCCTTCCAATATCCTGGGCGACGGGACCATACTAACAGGTGGGGCGCGATCCGTTTTAGAGTATGGTGTTTTAAAACCTCCAGTATTCCGGAAGAGGTCTCACCAATGGCCTGTATAATCTCAATGTGACTTCCCAACTCCTATATCCAAAGGACTGAGCAATGAAATGAAGTGTGGCAAGCACCTTTTTTTGACCATCTTGTCCCTCCATGTTGCAAACTTCAAAGAATTATGTACCTGAACCCCGAGTTCTACAACACACTACTGAAGGTCCTACCATTAATTGTATAAGCCCTGCCCGTGTTTGTTGCACCAAATTCATTACCTCACATTTATTCAGATTGAACTCCATCTACATTTATTCAGATTGAACTCCATCTACAGTATTTCAGCCGTTCACACATTTCATCAGGATCCCTTTGTAATCTCAGAAAACCATCTTCACTGTCCACAATGCCACCCTCCAGTCCACCAGCCTATCACGCATAGCTCTCTATGGTACAAATATCTCTGCTAGGGGCCCTACAATTTCTTCACCAGCTTCCCACAATGTCTTGATATACATTTGACCAGGTCCTGGGGATTTATCTACCTTTGTGTTTTAAAACCTCCAGCAACTCCTCTTCGATAATGTGGACTCATTTCAAGACATCGAGTCATAGAGATGTACAGCATGGAAACAGGCCCTTTGGACCAACTCCTGCACGATGTATTTAGTCACATTTGCCAGAATTTTGCCAATATCCCTCTAAACCCTTCCTATTCGTATACCCATCCACATGCCTTTTAAATGAATTTCTGTCACCCTCCACTACTTCCTCTGGCAGCTTATTCCATACACTCTGCAGGAACCAATTGTCCTTTAGGTCCCTTTGAAAAATTCCCCTCGCATTGTAAAGCTATGCCGTATCAATTGGGAATCCCGCAGCCTGGAGAAAAGACCTTGTCTATCGACCCTATCGATTACCATCATGATTTTAAACACCTTTATCAGGTAACTCCTCAGCCTCCCATGTTCAAGTGAAAACAGCCCCAGCCTATTCAAATTTTCCTTGCAGCGCAAACCCTCCAACCCTGGCAACATCCTTGGTCATCTGAACACTTTCATGTTCCACAACATCCTTCCTATGGCATTGAGACCAGGATTGCACACGGTATTCCAATAGTAGTCAGGCCAAACACTGTTTAGTCCCCTGAGCTCCCCAGTATTTATCCACAGTAAGTTCCAAAGTGAAATATTTGTTTTGGATCTTGTAGTTTCACACATCGTTGGCTTCATTGATCATTATGGAGACCGGTTTTGTCCCTAGCTCTTCTTTTGCTCTTAATACACTTGTAGAAACTCTTTGGATTCTACTTAACTTTCTCTGCCAAAGCTATCTCATGTCCCCTTTTTGCATTCCTGATTTCCATCCTAAGTGTAGTTCTATAGCCGCGATGCTCCTGAAGGGATTCCCTTGAGTCAGCCAGTTATGGGCTGAACGCTCCTTTTATCTCGGATTTAATATATTCCTACTTGCCAGACTTCACTTTACCTGCAAATAGCCTCCCCAGACCTACTTTAAAAATTCCTGTCTATAAATATCATGCTCCATTGTATAACTTGAACTTGTGGACCAGGCCTGTGCTTTTCCATTGCTATTTTCAAAGTAATACAATTGTGGTGTCTTTCCAAAGTGCTCCCCCACTAACACCTCAGTCTCTTTCCCAACCTTGTTTTCCAAATGGAGGTCAGGTTTCGCCCCATTCTCCAGTTGGGCCATTCACAGATTGATTGGGAGCTTCTGGAACACACTTAACAAATTCCTTCCATCCAAATGCTTAACACAGTAGCAATTCCAGTCCAGGTTGGGAAAGGTTAAAATCCCCTACCATTACGACCCTATTATTCTAACAGATATCTGAGATCTCCTGACATATTTGCTCCTTCATCTCCCATTGCTTATCGTTGTAGTACAGTCATAGCAAACTGATAACCAATTTTTTTTATTCTCGGTTCCACGAATATCACTTAACTGGGCGATTGTGAATGAATATTCTCTCTAGGTACTGCTGGGATGTTTCCGCCAATCAAAACCACCAGCTCTCCTCCTGTTTTGCCTCCTGTTCTCTCCTTCCTGTAGCTTCTATTCCCTGGAACATTGAGCTGCCGGTCCTGTCTCTCCCTCAGCTGTGTTTCTGTAATACCTACAACATCCCAGTCCCACGTTCCCATCCATGCTCTGGTTCCATCTGCTTTATCTGTCCGGCCCTTTGCATTGAAATAAATGCAGTTTAATTAATCATTTTTCCCTCATTGCCTGCTATGTTCTTACGTGCCTTGTCTATTTAAATTGCTCTTTTGAATATCTATACCAGCCTCAAACTTCTTTCTGGCCTTACGAGTCTTTTGGGTCCCACACCCCTTCCAGACGAGTTTAATTCCTCTCGAGCCGCTCCAGAAACTCTGCCCACCAGGATGTGGGTCCCTCTCCTGCTTCCAGTTCAGGTGTATTCCCCACCCTGTCTACTTGTGCTGACACCTTCAGACATCCAGGGACTTGTCCAAAAGGTCCCTGTGTTCCTCAGTCCTCCAAATGGACCTACCATTCATGATGTATATCATTCGTTTATTAGACTTCCCACAGTGCATTACCTCACAGTGATCAGAAGTAAACTCTATCTGCCATTACTCTGCTCAGTTTATCATCTGATCGATATCAGACTACAGCCTGAGACCATGTTCCTCTCTGTGGACAACACCCTCACCTACCAATGATACCTTCTGCTTTCACATCCGATATGTTAATGTACATAATAACCAGCCATGGTTCCTGTACAGAGCCCTGTGGTACATCCGCTGGGCAAAGGTTTCCAATCGTGAAAAACCGCCTCCACCAATTGTGGATCTAATTTGCCAGCTTGCCTTGGATCCCATGGGCTCTTCCCTTTTGGACCAGCCTGCCATGTGAGATCTTGTCAAAGAACTTAATAAACACCATTTAACCCCCATCATCTGCACTGCCGTCATCAATATCAGAGGACAGTCCTCTACCAAATCCACACAGACAATCCCTAATGTATTCAGATCCTTTCGAATGTTGATTCATCGTGTCCCTCACAATTGTTTCCAATAATTTCCCTCCCCCTTCTGTCAGACTATCCGTTCTGTAATTACCTGGCCTACCCCTGCTGCTCTTGAACAAAGGAACCACATTCGCGATCCTCCAGTCATTCAGCACTTCAGCTGTGGCCAGCAGAGTGTTAAATATATC
>NW_025207105.1:0-7320 GCF_004010195.1 Chiloscyllium plagiosum | reverse complement strand
AGCAGTGCATCATGAAGCTAAAGCTATTCTTTTGTCACAGTTGTTTGATCCTGATACCTTCCTGCACTCTGGTGATATCACTCAGTATCTCTCCATGTGGTATCCCTTACTGTGTGGGTCTAATTGTTGCCTCTGTCAGTGCCTCTCACTCTTGCAGCTACTCCAGATCCTGAGCTAACAGAATTCACCACTCCAGAGAGATGCAACAGCACAGACCAGGGGTGGAGTCTGGGATTTTCCAAATCTCTGTTGGACTCAATGCCATTCTACATGTGTAACCTTCACTACATCAGTATAATTTTCCATTCTGTCTTTTTGTCTGTCTCCTGTAGGTACTCAGGGAGGTCCTGACGCAATAGACTTCCCAACTGCGGGGTGTCTTGTCCATTACCACATTGAAGATGGTTGGTCAGCCACAGAGACAAAGGGCAGGGAGATCTGGAGCCTTCACTAAATCCTGCAGTGAGGTAAGATCACTCACAGTGCACAAAGAAGACAGGAATGAGAGAGCTCCAAACATCAGCTAACAGTACATGACACAGATACAGTGCTGGAGGGGGAACACACTGCAGACACACGTCTAGCTCAATCACCACGACTACTTTAACTTACATTGCGTTGAGACAGCATAGAGAGTTCACAGTTACCAATCCAAGCGTGTGCTCTCTTCGTGAGCATCAGTACAACAGAGGGGAAAGCAGGTTTCCCATGAGAGGGTGGGAATGCTGCCTGGATCTTTCCGTTCTGTGTTCTCTCTCCAACACTCTACCTATGGTATGTCTTGTGGATCAGTGTCTTCAATAATTTTTAACTCCTATAACAGTTCCTATCTCTGTAACCTCCTTCTTTCCATATAGGCCCTACACATATTCGAAATGTACCCCATTCCAGACTACCATCGCTATGGCTATAGCTTGCTTCAGTGTCTACAACATGCCTTATCTCAGTATTCTCCTCCTTTTTAACTGGGTACAGGGTTATTCAGCTGGAAACAGAACCTTCAGTCCAAGTCATCAATGCTGACCATTTTCCCAAAACTGAACGAGTGGCATTTGCCTCTGTTTGGCCCATATCCCTTCAAATCTTCCCCTCTCCATGCACCTGCAAGGTCTTGGTAAGTTTCTTCTGAACACCCTTCAAGTTAATAATATCCTCCCTATAACTGGGCGACCAGAACTGGACAGAGTATTGCAGAGGAGGCCTCACCAATGTCCGTACAATATCATAATGACGTCCCAATCCTATATTCAATGGACTGAGCAATAGTCAGGCCTGCCAAGCACTGTCTTATCCATCCTGTGATGCAAGCTCCAAGAGTTATGTACCTGAACCCGGAGGTCCCTCTGCTCTAAAACACTAACCGAGGCCCTAACATTAATTGTTTAAGCTCTATCCTTGTTTGTTTCACCAAAAGCATTTATTCAGATTGAATTCCATCTGTAGTTTTTCAGCCCATTCACCCATTACATCATGATCCCTTTGTAATCTCAAAAAACTTACTTCACTGTCTACGATGCCACCCTCCAGCCTTCCAGCCAATCACACATGGCTGTCAATGGTACAAATACCCTTGATAGTTTCTCCACAATTTCTTCCCTAGCATTCCACAATGTCCTGTGTTACACTTAATCAGGTCCTGGGGCTTTTCATTCCTTTGTGTTTTAAAACCAACAGCACCACCTCTTCTATAACATGCACTCTATTCAAGTAATAGAGGTGTACAGCATGGAAACAGAGCCTTCAGTCCAACTTATCCATGCTGACTAGAAGATGTAAATAAATTCATCCCATTTACCAGCATTTGCCCCATGTACCGCTAAACACTGACTATCCATATATCCATCCAGATACCTTTTAAATGTTGTAATTGTATCAGTCTACATTACTTTCTCTCTCAGCTCATTCCATACACACAAAAGCTGTCCCTTCAGTCCCTTTTTAAACCTTTGCTCTCTAACCTTAAACCTATGTCCTCTAGTTTTGGGGTCCCCGACCCCTGGGAAAAGACCTTGAATGTTTACCCAATCCATGCCCCTCATGTTTATATAAATCTCTATAAGGTCACTCATCAGTCTCTGACGCCCCAGGGAAAATAACCCCAGCTCATTCAGCAACATCTTGTAAATCTTTTCTGAGCCTTTTCAAATTTCACAACATCCTTCCTATAGCAGGGAGACTGGAATTGCAGAGAACCCCAATTGTGGTCTAACGCATTACTCTTATTCCCTGAGATCCCCAGTCTTTGTCCACAGTATGTCCTGGTGGGGAAAAATTGTTAAGGGCCTTAGCCATATCTGATAATAAAAGCCAACCCACTATACGCATTCTTCACACCCTCTCAACTTGGGTGGTAACTTCAGGGATACAGGAACCCTCTGTTCATGCACACTGCTAAGGATCCTACCTTTAATCATGTAAAGTTTTTCTGCATAATCCTCCAATCTGAAACCATCCCTATCTTTGTAACTTGCTACAGTCTCTACAACACTCATAATCTGTGAAACCTCCTCAAGTCCCTATATTCCTAATGCCTGCAAAATCCTCCAGTCCCGATATCCCTCCTTAACTCTGTAAATGCCACCGGCCTCCAGTGCCCTTCTGGGGAACATTGCCGAGGAAGAAAGATTTGTGGAGACAGGGCCATGTTACAGAGGTAGGGAGGGCTGCAGCACCTGGAGGATGGTACTAACGTAGGAAGGAACGTGGATTCTGCAGGAGGTTAGACGGTGTGGGATTTATAGACCCTGCAGGATGTTATGGAGAATGGGTTGTGGAGCCTGAAGGATGTTACGATTTGAACCACAGATCATCTTTGCTTGGACCATTCAGCCGATCTTAGAGTCAAAGAGATGTACAGCATGGAAACAGACCCTTCGGTCCAACCTATCCATGCCGACCAGATATCCCAATCCAATCTCGTCCCACCTACCAGCATCTGACCCATATTCTTGCAAACCCTTCCTATTCATACACCCATCCAGATGTCTTTGTATCAGCCTCCACCACTTCCTCTGGCAGCTCATTCCATACACGTACCACCCTCTGCGTGAAAAACATTGCCCCTTAAGTCTCTTTTGTATCTCTCTACTCTAACCATACACTTGTGTCCTCCAGTTCTGGACTCCCATTCCTGCGGTGAAGACTTTGTCTCTTTATCCTTTCCATGCCCCTCATAATCTATAAGGTCACTCCTCAGCCTTCAATGCACCAGGGAACACAGCCCCAGCCTATTCTCCCATTCCTGCGGTGAAGACTTTGTCTCTTTATCCTTTCCATGCCCCTCATAATTTTATTAACATCTATAAGGTCACTCCTCAGCCTTCAATGCACCAGGGAACACAGCCCCAGCCTATTCAACCTCTCTCTCTAGCTCAAACCTTCCAATCCTGGCATCATTCTTGTAAATCTTTTCTGAATCCTTTCAAGTTTCACAACATCCTTCCGATAGGTAGGTGACCAGAATTGCACACAGTATTCCAAAAGTGACCTAACTAATGTCCTGTACAGCCACAACATGACCTCCCAACTCCTGTACTCAATACTTTGACTAATGAAAGAAAGCATACCAAATGCCACCTTCACTGTCCTACATACCTGCGGCTCTGCTTTGAAGAGCTATGAACCTGCACTCCAATATCTCTATGTTCAGCGACATTCCGTCAAACCTTACTATTAAGTGTATAAGTACAGCAAAGATCTGCTTTCGCAAAATGCAGCACCTCGCATTTATCTGAATTAATCTCCATCTGCCACTTCTCAGCCCATTGGCCCATCTGATCAAGATCCAATTGTAATCGTAAGTAACCTCTTTCGCTGACCCCGACACCTCCAATTTTATTGTCATCTGCAAGTTTACTAACTATAGCTCTTATGATCACATCCAAATCATTTATGTAAACCATGTAAAATATTGGACCCAGCACCGATCCTTGTGGCACTCCACTGGTCAAGTTTGAAAACCCAACCCTCCCCCACCACACTCTGTCTTCTACCTTTGAGCCAGTTCTGTACCAATTGGCTAGTTCTCCCTCCATTCCGTGAGATCTAACCTTGCTAACCAGTCTCCAAAGGGGAACCTTGTTGAACACCTTACTGAAGTCCATATAGATCACATCCACCGCTCTGCCCTCATCAATCTTCTTTGAGATTTTTGAAGAAATAGCAATCAAGTTTGTGAGACATGATTTCCCACTCACAAAGCAACGTTGACTATCCCTAATCAGTCCTTACCTTTCCAAATACATGTACATCCTGTTCCTCACGATTCCTTCCAACAACGTGCCCACCGATGTCAGGCTCACCATTCCATAGTTCCCTGGCTTTTCTTTACTGCCTTCCTTAAATAGTAGCAACACGATAGCCAACCTCCAGTTTTCTGGCTCTGATGTCCTGTTTCTAGAGATCTTTACCGGAATGCTGAGCACAGCTTCAGATTGGCAGCTGGGTGACGTGAATTCAGGTGTGAATCTATTTGCCCGTTCTGTCTGTGTGCCTGACACTGACATGGTGAAGCTCTGGTAGAAAGCACTCTCTGTGCATCTTGTAACATCCAGATCTACAGGACTGACCCAAGCTCATCTCAATAATGCCTTCATTTAGAATGTTGAAAATCACACAACACCAGGTTATAGTCCAACAGTTTTAATGTGACACTAGCTTTCGGAACGACGCTCCTTCATCAGGTGATTCACTCCAAAAGCTAGTGTGCTTACAATTAAACGTGTTGGACTATAACCTAGTGTTGTGTGATTTTTAACTTTGTACACCCCAGTCCAACACCGGCATCTCCGAATCATTCATTTAGAATGTTCTTTATTTTAATATTTTTAAATGGGCAGTTTTGTGAGATGCAGGAATTGAGGAGTTGTCATTTTTGAAAGAATGAAACTTTTCTCATTAACCCTGACCCATGCAATGGGGATTCGTGGATTCTGTTGTTCTCTGCAGACTATCACTCAGTGGGTTGTATCACCAGGGAATCTGAGTGCAGATGGTCTTTGCCTGGTAGAGTGTGAATTTACCAGTTTATGTCGGCTCGGACACAGTGTTGCTGGAGAATGTACAACTGTGTAAATACTTCACCGACCCGTTAAGGGGTGAGTGCACTGGGCTCTGAGCACCAGAAATTGGGAAACCTCATGCTGTTTGCATGTGGAGCTTGGCACCAGACTGGGTGAGAGCAGCTCCCTGAGTAAACGACAGTTACGGAGCTTGGGATCCTCCTGCTGCGTTTGACCTTGTGCCATATCGTTATCTCCCTCTCATGGGAGAGCGTGACATGTTCTTCAGTTCTGCCAGTGTCCACTCCCTGTAAACCCTTTCAGCTATTGAACATTCCTTTCTCTCTCACTCCCTCCAGCCCGTCCAAACTGGCCTTCGTCTCGTATCTCCTACAGTCCCAAACGACCTTGCTCTTTGTTATCGCACTGCATCCCTTTGAGCTGTGTGGGAACAAACCTGAAGTGGGTTTGGGCCATTGGAAGAAAAAGACAACACCGCGAGCACTTCCTTTTGCTCGACCCCATCATCATTCTGAAGCCTCCACAGTCTGGACAGTGCTCCAAACCAATAATTAGTGAGAATGCTCCAAAACCCTATCTCTGTAAAATCTTGACATTCCTACAATCCTCCTTTTCTGTGAGAACCCCTCCAGCTTCTGTAGTCCATCCAAATTATTGCATCACCTACAGCCCTCACCATCTCTGTATGCTCCAGTCACTACATTTCTCCATGCATCTGTAAACCCCTCCAGCCCCTCCAAATCTACCTATCTTTCCAAAGTCCAACAGTTCCAAAACCCATCCCTCAACATGGAACTTCCACCAGAGACCACTGGCCACTATATCTCTGTAATCCCCTGCGCGTCTCTGTATCTGTGTTCCCAGCTTCAGTCCCTATAACTTTACTTCCATATTCAACATCAAGTCCCTGCAATCCTCCCGAACTGTGGAACCTCCAAAGACCGAACAATTCTATGTCAGTCTCTAACTGCCTGCAGTGATTTGAAATTTCGGCGATTAGAGACAGAGAATCATAGACATGTACAGCATGGAAACAAACCCTTCGCTCCATGCCAATCCAGTCGCACCAACCAGCACCTGGCCCATCTCCCTCTAAACCCTTCCTATTCATGTACCCATCCAGATGCCTTTTAAATGTTGCAATTGTACTAGCCTCCTCCACTTCCTCTGGTAGCTCGTTCCAAACACGTACCACCCTCTGTGTGATTAGGTTGCTCCTTAGGTCTCTTTTATATCTTTCCCCTCTCACCTTAACCTATGCCATCTAGTTCTGGACACCCGACCCCAGGAAAAAGACTTTGCCTATTTATCCTATCCATGCCCCTTATAACTTTATAAACCTCTATAAGGTCACCCGTCATGAGTTTATAAACCTCAATAAGGTCACCCCTCAACCTCTGACGCTCCAGGGAAAACAACCCCAGCCCATTCAGCCTCTCCCTGTAGCTCAAATCTTCCAATCCTGGCAACATCCTTGTAAATCATTTCTGAACCCTTTCAAGTTCCATGACATCCTTCTGATAGGAAGGAGATCAGAATTGCACACAGTATTCCAAAAGTGGCCTAAAAATGTCCTGTACAGCCAGAACATACCTCCCAACTCCTGTGCTCAATACTCTGACCAATAAACGAATGCATACTAAGTGCCTTCTTTGCTATCTTATCTACCTGTGACTCTACTTTCAAGGACCTCTGTACTTCATTTGAAAAATTGGATAGACAGATGGAGTGGCCTGAGGTCTTGTGGGCAAAGCTAGTTCAGTCTAAGCTGTTAGGCAGAGCCAGTGAGGTATCTGCAGCGCTGTCTCATGAGTGGTCAAGAGATTATGCACATGTCAAACAGGCTATTTTCAGCGCTTAAGGATTAGTACCAGAAGCGTATCGACAGCGGTTCAGGAACATAAAGAAAGAACCAGGACAGACTTATGTGGAGTTCTATAGAATTAAACATAGTAATCTTTCTGAAACATCTCCAGTCTCCATGCCTCTCCCTATAATGTTGAGCTGTTCCAACCCCCACAAGCTTTCCTGCCTGTGCACACCATCAAGTTGATACAACCCTTCTAATTTCTGTCCTGTCCTGCAGACCCGTTTTTGTGAATTCTGCCGATCACTAATACTCTCCCTATCTGTGTAAATACCTCCAGTCTCTACAATCCCCTTTACTTTGCAGCCCCCAACAGACCCGAAAGCCATCGCTATCTGTGAAAGCTCCTTCAGGTCTATATCCTCCAACGTGCTTAAACCTGTTCTCAACATTGCAACGCTCATTATTTCGTAACGCTGTTGAGTCTCTAAA
>NW_025207104.1:8668-12523 GCF_004010195.1 Chiloscyllium plagiosum | reverse complement strand
CATTACCTGGTGAGAAAGGTGAATTCTTTAAACAGAAATGATGTTTTGTCCTTCCACTAATCTCATGACTTAAGCAGGGAAATATGTCTCTTCAGTTCGATGATTTGAATCAATCAAATACTTTGCTACGTTAGCACTCCTTCCCTACCCAAAAGATATATGGGTCAAATAGGCACATGTCTTGCACTGATTTATTTCAAGATTCCTTTATTCAGTCATGTGCTTAAGCTATTCAATCCAAGTTCCTTGTGTTTCCCCTGGATCTGTGGTTGTGCATAAGGAAACTTAAACAATGTGTGATTCAATATCAAAGTGGTGTTGAATCAATAATTGTAACCCAACGCTGCTCCTTGAGCAGATAACTAATCCAAGGATTCTAGCTCGGCCTTTAACTTCATGTTCAAGTTCTAAACCTTTCAGTGAGCAATGGAAAATAACAAAGAACAATGTCAATCATTTATTGTCTCTCCAGACTCTGCTTCTATTGCCACTGAGTATTCCCTTAAGTTCGACGAGTCAATGACAAAAGATTGAAGAGAAATCCTTCCATTCCCTTCTGCCATCAGAGAGCCATCACCGCTTTAATATGGGGATGAAACGCAGCCAGCAGGACGACTCAGATGAGGACATAGTGCTGGACCAATGGCCTCTCCAATGGATTAGGGTGAATGGTGGTACCAATTACTGGGATCTTAGTGCTTGGAATAGTTCGTCCTCTCCATGTTCGAGGTATCTTGCCATGAGATTCAGATGGAGAGGACGAGGACCATGTGGTGTAACGGGTGTGAGCCAACAGTTGGGCAGGGCCTGAGTTTTTGAAAAGAAATTGAGTACTACTCAGTACTAATGTGCCCAGAGTTTATAAATCTTGAAGAAGGATAAATATTTCACATTGTTAATCTTTGTGATCGAGTTCCCATGCAGTGAAGACAAAGTTTAATATTTACTGGGATTCCTTGCTCACCCAATCAGGTACACACAAGCTAAATCTGACTGCTAAGAATGTCCCTGAATTTACACTTTTCTACTGTCCATTAAAGATGATAATAAGATAGAAAAGAAAGGGGGTGTTTGCAGAGGAATTTGATTTGAACAAGAGACATTTGTGCAGATAAAAAGAGGTATTCTAATTGGAAGGATATGGTTAGTGATATCCTGCAAGGATCGAGGTTGGAGCCCTAATTATTCGCTATTCATAATGAAAGGAAAGCCACATTCAACATTTGGGGCCACTCTACAGATTACAGCGATTTCAAGTGTAGGTAGATGAAGCATAGCAGTAGAAAGCAATCTTGATAGATTCAGTAAATGAAAATAACGACAGATGAGTTTGTGTCGGCAAGTGAGAGGTTGGATCAAAATATTATATCTCGAGGGGAGAGATCCCGTTCCACGGAGATGGCGACACTGTTTAGACTTCCCTTCAGACAGTTAATGGGATGAATACGTTTTCAGTGCTGTTCCATTTCTTCCCGACAGAAGATCGACCATAATTTAGACTCAAAGACAGAAATTCCCAAAAGAGGAGAGAAGCCTTCAGGATAGCAACGTTTTCATCCTCCGTAGTAGGAACTGGAAATAAATGACCGGTGTCTGCTCCTCGAGTGATCGAGTGTGTGAAACTATTGTGGAAGCCATCTGCTCAGATGGATGTGGGGAGGGTGGGTACTTGTGTTTCATGACACATTTTTGACATTAATTCAAACTTTCCAGTTGTTATTTCATCTCCAATTAGTAAAATAAATCTCTGAATGTCATGACACATTTGGAAATCTCACGGAGACCACAATCAAACTGAACACTTTGAAATCAGGCTGATATGTAATGTGCCTGCTTTCCTTCCTTACAGTTAACATAGTGACAGTCTACGTCCTGCTTTATTAAGATTGTGGATTGTCTCCATGTGTCAGACGTTACCTGGGGGCCATGGCAGCGGCGGATCTACTGGTCATTATACTCGACCTGATACTGAGACACATTCCCATCATTTATCGGGAACATTTTTATTTCCTGTGGTACATTACCGTGTGTAATATCCATGCTGTCCTGCTTTGCAGCCACGGACTGTTCTGTCTGGTTCACCGTCACTTTTACCTTTGATTTTTGTGTGGCCATTTGTTGCCAGAAATTGAAAAGTAAATATTGCAGTGAGAAAACAGCGGCTGTGGTTCTGGGAGCAGTGACTGTGCTGAGCTGTTTAAAGAACATTTTCTGGTATTCTATGCTCACGGCTCGGTATTGGCTGTCGAACCAGCCTTGGTTTTGTGATGCAGCATTCCATGTTTTTGATTCATCTGTCTGGATCACAGGTGAGTTCCTTCACCACATTGTCACCCCGGCTATGCCATTTCTCCTAATTCTGCTGATCAATGTTGTCACTGTCAGACACATTTTAGTGACCAGCAGAGCCCGCAGGAGACTCCACACTCACATCAATGGGGACGTTAAGTCTGACAGCGAAATGAGAAATCGAAAGAAGTCCATCACTTTACTGTTTGTGATCTCAGCCAATTTCATCCTTTTATGGTCAATGTTAATGTTGTATTCTGTATGGAACCGGATGAGATTTATTGTGCATTCCCCAGTGCATCTAGATTATTTTGTGCGCGAATTGAGCTTCATGTTGCAGCTTCGATTTATGCCTTGACTCAGACTAAGTTCCGATAGCAGCTAAAGAATGTGCTGAAATATCCCTTTATCGAAAAACATCAATCCGTCACATTCACTGATTAATCAGCCTATCCGTGATTTTCTCATTTCATTTCATTGCTTCAGCAATGAAGCCACCTGTTTCTTTGATAACAGACTGAGAGTAGTGCTGGTTTGTACAAATTGATCCTACGGTGGTGGGCTGGGAGTGGGGAGGGGATTCTGGTTACAGGGACGTATTTCAATGTTTCTCTCAACTCAGGGGCCAGTGAGAAAAGGCAGCATTCCACTGACTGTATCGATCACTGCAATTGTAAACAATAAAAATGTTCATTACAAATTTCCGACTAATAGCGTGAACAACATTGCTGTATGTCTTTGTGTTGAAGAAGTTTAGCTGAAGGGACACAGGCTCAGCCCCAAGTGCTGGGCCTCAGAGAAGGGGAGAGGATTGGGACCTGAGCTCAGTAGTTGGGCTGTTCATGCTTTTACACCCACCTACCTGGCCTTTGGAAGAATTAATTTCTCTACCCAATTCCCCAAACTCCCTTCAACCGCATACTCCTCTCTGTCTCTCCATCCCTCATTCCCTCTATCCTGCACATCGTCCCCATTTCCTCTCCACCTCCTTTTGTCCTCGTGTCTCTCACTATCTCTGCCGAATCTCTCTTTCTCTTTTGCTTATTCTTTCATTCGCTCTCTTACACCATCACCTCGCCCTCTCTCTCGCTCTCTCTATCACATGCTGGATACTCCACCGACTTCACCTCTATTCTCTCCCCATCTTCTCTCCCCCTCTCCCGTTTCTGTGTTTCCGGCCCGCATATCTATCTCTCCCCGTTACCCCCCTCTTCCCACCACCAACGTCTGTCTATGCACTCTCTCCACACATTCAGCCTGTTTACCACCCGCCTGTCTCTTTTAATAGGGAGAGGGAAGGTCCAGCGAGGGGGAATGCTCCATAAAGAGAGGGAGGGAGATTCAGTCAAATCCCCCTCTCTCTACCCCATCTCTCTACCGTCTTTCTCTCCCCCTCTCACTCCCCTTCTCACTCCCTCTCTCACTTCCCCCTCTCACTCCTCCTCTCTCTCCCCATCTCTCTCCCCCATCTCTCTCTCCCCTCTCTCTCCACCTCTCTCTCCACCCTTTCTCTACTAATCCTCTCTTCCCCTCTCTTTACCTCCCTCTCTCTCTCCCCTCTCTACC
>NW_025207104.1:6149-7774 GCF_004010195.1 Chiloscyllium plagiosum | reverse complement strand
CTCCCCCCCTTCTCTCTCCTTCTCTGTATTTAACCCTGTGTTGTCAATTGATCTCACAGCTTCCGATATACCGTTTTCAAGGCTCCATCCGTTGCCACATCTTATATTTGCCAGTATCCTTTTCAGACTGTCCTTCAGCCACTCAGTGACATCCCAGACTCTGCAACCAGGGAGGCAGCGTGCTATCTGGTTTCGCATCTGCACTGTCACAGACATCTGCCTGATGCCCGAACAATGCAATCCCCTTATCACTATTGCTCTACCACTTCTTTTGTTTTCCTTCATTAAATTCAGATAAGGTTCGTTTAAACTCGAAAGCAACAAATGTAACTTTTCGATTTGAAAATGGAGGGAGGCAGAAAACAGGGCCACTGCTGAAATTCTGCCTAAGCAACAATGTTAAACCTTTTCATCGTTCTGTGGTTCCTAACATTTATACATTTCCTGTACTATAGTATTGAAGTATTTCATGGGGTGGGTGCTGCCTTGTGACGGAATGATGAAATAAGAATAAACGACCTAGTTCTCCAAAAATATCTAGTTGCTTTCATTCAGAAAGTCGTTGCTGGTTCCTCTCGTGGCGGCCAGAGGGGATCGCTCTCCCTCACCTCACGGCCCTGGCACGAGTCACCTGTTGCCTCCTCTCACTTCCTCGGTGTCAGACTTTCCACGCTGGTTGTGGCCATTCTTTTTGTGACGTCACTGCGCAGCCGCTTGCGCCTTTGCGTCATTCAGGGCATTGTGAGAAAGTCAGAAATAATAATATGTACAGGGACAGGAGCAAATTGTCACAGAGAGAAAAAAAAATCTATTGCTTGTATAGTGTCACTGGGAGGCCAGCAGAGGGCGGTATTATATCACTTTAAAAAATGAGGGACTGACAGTGACAAAGAGAGTCAGATACATTTCTTCATCAAATGTTAATTAATTCATTGAGTGATCAACTCACGTTAACACTTCTGGTAATATTGGATCGACACCCTCACTCCCAGGCCTTCCCTCCCCTGTTTTGGGTAGTTCATGTGCAGGTCGTCCTCTTCCTAACAACATTTGCAGCTCTTGGACTGCTTGTGCTCCTTACTCTGATACCCTCCTCTTTGCAGTTCCTGCTGAGGATCATTTTACAGTCTGCTACCATACATCCAGAAAAACGTAAAGTCTCACACACTCTCATTACGAGGAAGAAAGTTTACCTATAAGCATTCATATTACCTATGTGGTATTTCAATAATCCCATGCATTGCTGAAACCTTCAGGACGATGGGCTTATAGCCGAGAAATGGGATTTGTGTGTATGGATCTTCATTGTCTGCCAGGACCATTCATTTACATGTTTCCCTCTGAGCTATAAGGAACAAATGAACACAAGAAATAGGAACATGAGTCTGGAATTCGGCTCCTCGACTCTGCTCCGATTTTTAATACAATCATGGCCGATCTCATCTATGAAGTGCTTTAAGAGTTTAGGAATAGCAAACATTAACTCCCAGATTGCTCAGGTCCTCGATAATTCGCCACGATCGTAATCGATCCATGCAGACCCCATCTCTCTGGCACTTCATTCATCTCTGGAACATCTGGATAACAAGGACACCTACATCAGACTTCTGTATATTGGCTTTAGC
>NW_025207104.1:1144-4593 GCF_004010195.1 Chiloscyllium plagiosum | reverse complement strand
CACTGGTCCTCACCTACCACCCCACCAACCTCCAGATATCGTATCATCCTTCGTTATTTCTGCCACCTCCAAACAGACCCCACCACCAAGGATATGTTTCCCTCCCCTCCCCTACAAGTGTTCTCGAAAGACCACTCCCTCCTTGACTCCTTCGTCAATTTCACACCACCCACCAACCCAACCTCCACTCCCACCAACCCAACCTCCGCTCTGATCTCCAGCATCTGCAGTCCTCACTTTCTCCAACAGGAAATAGAGCTTACTAACATAGTGTAAAGACAACAATCTTTCCCACAATGTCTGCAAAAAAAGGGAACTGGCCATTGACTTCAGGAATTGGACTGAAGGACACACACTGCTCTCTGTCATTGGTGCTGAGTTGGAGGTGATGGACAGCTTCAAGTTCCCAGTCATAAATATCACAAATAATCAGTCGATCCATGTCAACTCTACAGCCAAGTAAGCACATCAATGCATCTACCTCCTCAGACGGGGAAGAAAATTTAGCATTTTGGCAATGACTCTGACCAATTTTAACATTGCACCACAGAAAACATTCTAACCAGACACTTCGTATGGTAACTGCTCTGGCCGTACTGCAAGAAATTGCAGAGTTGCGTGTACCTAACCCAATCCATCACGCAAATCACATTTCCTTCCATTGACTCGGACTTGAATTCCTACTGCTTCAGGAATGCAGCCAACACAATCAAAGGCCCCTCCCTCCAACTCAATACTCTTTCCCAACGTCTTCCATCGGACAAAAGATGCAAATGTTTGAAAATACGCACCAATGGATTCAGGAACAATTTCTTCCGTGCTGTTATCAAACTTATGAATGGACCTGTCAGATATAGAGTTGATCCTTCTCTGCACCTGTTCAAAAGCTGTGAAACTAAATTAAACTGATGCCCTTATGTCAGGTATGATTTGTACTGAAAATAATACAACACAATATTCTTCACTGTTTCTCAGAATGTATGACTATCAGAAAATAAGCAAAATCAATCTGCATACCATATGTCTGGGTCTGGTCTGCTCGATAACACTTTAAACCTATGTCTCCTGTAGTCTGTGTAAAAGACTTCCATTATTCATTACTTCCATGACTGTCATAATTTCGAAAGGACCTATTTTGTATCCCTCAACCTCGACGTTCATGTGAAAGAAATGATTTGCTATATTGTCCCGCATCATTTATTATGGGAGGTGGCAGGACTGCAGCGTCTATGTATGATCCGGGAGTGATCAAGTCAATTAGCCTTGTCTATCCGTTGCTTCTTGTGGATTTTGGCATGCAACTATTTATTTGTCGTAGCTTCACCAGGTTGACACCTTACGTTTAGATATACCAAGTGTATGCACTCATAGAATATAGAACATAGAAAAGTACAGCCCAGAACAGGCCCTTTGGCCCACGAGATTTAATCCTAATGTCAAACATTGTAACTTAACCTACGCACCCCTCAACTCACTGTTATCCATGTGCATGTCCAGGAGTCGCACTAATGTCCCCAATGACTCTGCTTCCATGACCACAGCTGGCAACCGATTCCATGCATTCACAACTCTCTGCGTAAAGAACCTACCTCTGACATCTCCTTTATACCTTCCTCATAATATTTTCAAACTATGTTTTCTCATACCAGTCAATCCTGCCCGGGGGAAAAGTATCTTCCTATTGATTGTATCTATTCCACACATTATTTTCTATACCTCGATCTGGTCTCCTCTCTTCCTCCTTCTCTCCAGAGAGAAAAAATCCGAGCTTATTCAAACATACTTCATAAGGCAAGCCCTCCAGTCCAGGCAGCATCCTGGTAAACCTTCTTTGCAGTTTCTCTGAAGCCTCTGCTTCTTTCCTATAGTAGGGCGACCAGAACTGAACACAATATTCAAAGTTTGGTTTCACCAGGGACTTATAGAGCTGCAGCAAAACCTCGAAGCTCTTAAAATTAATCCCCCTTAATGAAAGCCAAAACTCCATATGCTTTCTTAATAACCCTATCCACTTGCGTTGCAACTTTGAGGGTCTATGTACTTGCATACCCAGATCCCTCTATTCCTCCACACTGCCAAGCATCCTGTCTTTAATATTTTATTCAGCAGTCGTGTTCCACCTTCCAAAGTGCATCAACTCGCGTTTATCCACGTTGCACTCCATCTGCCACTTCTCAGCCCAGATCTGCATCCTATCTATGTCGCCCTGCAGCCTGAAGTAGCTGTCTATACTGTCGCCAACACCTGCAAAATTAGAGCCATCTGCACACTTACTAACCCAGTCTTCAACCTCCTCTTCCAAGTCATTTTTAAGAACTACAAAGAGCAGAGGCCCAAGAACAGAGCCCTGCGGGACCCCAATCAACACTGTCCTCCAGGCAGAATATTTTCCATCTACAAGCACTCTCTGCCTTCTGTCTGTCAGCCAATTCTGAATCCAGATCGCCAGATCTCACTGTATCCCATACTTCCTGACGTTATAAATTAATTTCCTCTACTCATAATTTAACCAGGTTTGATGACTGGCTCCAAGTCATAACGCTCCCATTCATCTGCTTCCCCTGCCCTTCCATTTCTTCGTTGTCATGTCTTTGGATTGTGCTTTGTTTAGAGCCTTGGTAAATTTGTACAGTGCATCTTGGAGGCTGTCGTTGATTAGCACCATTCAGAAGGACTGGATAATACTTTCAAACAGTCTCTAACACATTCATTAAAAGGCAGAGCTCATAGGAACAGCTGAAACAAAAATAAACCAGGTTTCTTCAGGGTTAAAGCACCTATCACTGCCGCGAACAGAGAGAGCTCCTGAGCACGCGAAGACTTCCCTGTATCTTGTTCAGAGTCCCAAGTTGTTTAGTTGCCTGAGAACCAATCACATCGTTGCTGGTAGCAGACAGCCTTTGTCAGTGGTAAACTCGTGGCCAATAATCAATGAGCTCCTTGTCACAAACAAATGCTGCATCTGTGTATAACTCCGTTTATCTCCAATCACATTTCAATTATTGGGTCACTACCAGGTAAATTGCTGTCAAACCTTACAGCTATCCTCCACTTCCGATCTGTTTATAAGGTCGCTCTTTTCACATTTTAGTCCACAATCACACTCAATTCTTTTTTAAAATATGTTTTTATATGTATTCGCCCTGAGAATACTAAAATGCCATTTCAAAAACACATTTACTTTCAAAATACATGATTCACATTTTTTATAACAAGTACAGTCTATTTATTAATTCTCCCTTCTTGCAATGTTATGCAACCTTCGCATTTCTTAAAGCTTTTACGTATTTCACCATTTGTATTTTAGGACAATATATCTGAATTCACATTCGGTTTTCTAGTGATGTGTATAATACAATGGTTACAACAAACGACACCATCAAAATATGTTGCATTGTTAATTTGAAACATTTAAAGAAGGCCAGTGGATTACAATCTGTGTAATTTTG
>NW_025207104.1:0-1138 GCF_004010195.1 Chiloscyllium plagiosum | reverse complement strand
TAGTATTGAATCTAATAGAAACATCCTCCAGGTTCTCAATTTCTAATTCATCATCCTGGAAAAAGACAGCACGTCGACCCAATTCAAAGCATCAGCGGCCATTTTGAAAAGACTGGAAAACGCAGGGATGGTAAAATAGGTTCATCGATTCAAATTGCTTCATACTTTCAAAATTAACCTCACACTCTACTAACTAAACCACCTTTCTCTTATCTCGTTCAAAAACATGTTAAAGGAGCAGCTGTCCAGACAAAATTATGGACAAATTTCCTGTAAAGTCAAACAATCCAAAAATCTATTAATTTCTCATTTAGTTTTAGGAAATTGGAATTTCTAATAGTATCACTTTTGCTGTCTCCAACAACATCTGTGCTCTTGTGTGTGTATGTCTGTGTGACTGTATGTGCACGTGTCTCTCTTTAAGTCGATATGTGTGCGTCTGTCAGTATGTGTCTTTGCACATCTCTCTGTATATGTAATTGTGTCTGAGTATCTTTACGTCTTTCTGTCTGTCACACACACAGAGAAACAGGCACAAAACGCACACACACACACACACGTTCAAACATTATAAAAAGCAATGTATCACTTCAAGCCCAAGAGTAATAGTCAAAGGTACAGATATATTGGGGTTTAAACCACATTTCAATTGTTACAATCCCGAAAATAACAGAGAGCCAGTTACACAGAGGTACAGACCCAGAGATACGAAAACATGAAGACACACACTAATACACACAATGAGACACAAACACACTCACATAAGCACAGATAGTCATGCAGAGATAGATGGGTAGACACACACAAAATCACAGAGACATGAACACACGATAATGCACACATACATTCAGAGAAACACATGCATGAATCCAAACAGAATCAGTGTCCAGTAACTGACACTGCGCAGTGTTTAACCACCTGCAGCACAATCTGTGTCCCATCAGCTCGTTCCCAGTTTTTACAGATGAAATGTTGCCGAGAAAGTGGAACAGTCGCGTGAGGTCTCTGAGCATAATACCCGTGAAAATGTCAATCTAGTTAAAAGATCATGGTCATTTGAGCAACTAACAGACTTGTACACCACATCTGTGTAGTTACTGGATGTCCAGCTGTGAAATGGATTGATGATGATGGCAAG
>NW_025207103.1:6305-12519 GCF_004010195.1 Chiloscyllium plagiosum | reverse complement strand
CCTCTACATCATTCCATAATCTGTTCACCTGTTCATTCTTCTACCTCACGCTCACTGCTGGGAGGCCTGTAATACAGCCCCAACAACGTAACTGCGCCTTCTTCTTTCTCAGCTCCACCCATAATGCCTCACTATTCAAGCCCTCCATAGTGCCGTCCTTCAGCACAGCCGTGCTATCATCCCTGACCAGCAATGCAACTCCTCTCCCCCTTTTACTTCCCCCCCTGTCCTGTCTGAAGCGTCTATATCCTGTCGGGATAGTGAAGGGGCTGGAGGAGGATCAGGAGATAAGGAGGGTTTAGGTGCTGGAGGAGATTACAGAGATAACGAAGGGTGTTGGAGATGGAGGGGTTTACAGAGGTAGGGAGTGGTATAGAGGTTGGAGGCTGTTGGAAAGATATGGGATAATGTCAATAGTCACAATGGCTTCTCATACAGGGAGGGATGTAACTGCTGGATGGTGACACAGAAAGAGGAAGGGATGTTGGGGCTGGAACAGATAGGGATAGGTACAGATACAGTGTCTGGAAGATGTTACAAAGATAGGGATGAGTTTTGATGGATGGCGGAATTGACAGAGATAGGGAGGTTTGTAGTTTCTCAAGGACATTAGAGAGATGGGGGTGTATGGATGGGGCAGGTTTACAGATATAGGGAGACTTGTTGTGGCTAAAGGAGGTAACAGATGGGAGGGTTGTAGGTGCTCTCGGAGGTGACTGACCTAGGGAGGGGTGCAGGGGCTGGAGCATGTTACAAAGGTAGGGAAGAGTTTAGGGGCTGGCAGAATTTAGAGATAGGGAGGTTTATAGATATTAATGGAAGTGACAGAGATGGAAGAATTCTAGGTGCTATAGGAGGTTACAGAGATAGGGAGGGGTGCTGGGGCTGAGGGACGTTATAGTGAGGGTTTCAGTAACTCCCTGTTTGATCGCAGTGAGGCCTCTTGAACTGGACAGGTCAAAGTGTGACCTCACCGTGTCCATCACAGAGAGAGTTCAGACATCACAACTGGTTTGTAAACTGGCTTCATCGGAGACACGAGGCTGTTCCAGGAAACACGGGATGGCTAGGTCACTGCACTGACCGTTTCTCTGGCTGATCTGTCTGAGAGTGAATGTGATCAGTAAGAAGATCAAAACAGCTTCACAGAGACCACATTGTGTTGTGTAAATCCCAATAGCAAGGTGATCAGACAGAAGGTCTGATTTGAAAGGTCCCTCAAAAAAATCTTTCTCTTGCACTGACTAAGGTTTAGATGGGAATGGGGAATAAATGCTCAGAGATTTATTCTGAGGAATTTTAGAACTTAGTTAAACTGGTTAAAATAGGGGTTGGAGAAGATTACTGAGATTGGGACAAGTGGAGGGGCTGGAGGAGTTTAGAAAGTGGGGACATTCTGTCGGCCCATGGAGAATATTACAGACAAAGAGGAGAGTCGGGGCTGACAGAGATAGGGATGTGTGTTCGGCTGGAGCTCATTACAGATCTGGGGAGGCAAGTAAATGCTGGAGGATATTATAGAGATAGTTGGAGGGATTGGAGGAGATTACAGAGATAGTAGTGTAGGGGCTGGAGGAAGTTACAGAGATATTGAGGGGTGTAGGGCCTGGAGTCATTTAGAGGCAAGGAGGGGTGTAGGGGCTGGAGGAGTTTACATGCTGTTAGAGTTTATCAAATTGGGGGTGGGAGGGTCATGGGGGCTCAGGGGACTGGATTGCAGATTAATCCAGAACCTCAGCAAATGCTCTGGGACTCAGGTACAAATCCCATCACAGCAGCTGGTGAAATCTGAATTCATTCATAAGATTTGGAATTAAGAATGTACTAGTGGCCATGAAACCATTGTTAATTGTCAGAAAAATCCATCTGGCTCACTGATCTCCTTTAAGAAAGGAAATCTACCATTCTCACCTAGTCTGACCCACATGTGGCTCCACACTCACAGCAATACAATTGACTCTTAGCTACTCTCTGAAATAGCAAGTTGTATCAATGGCTAACAAGGTCTCAATGTAGAAATGAAACCACATGGATAACCTGGCATGGTCTCGGCACCAGAAAAGACAATGCCAGAATCAGCCTTGTGGACCCTGCAAATCTCCCTGGGGCTTGTGCCAAAATTAGGAGTGTGGTCTCACAGAATTATCAAGCAGGTCTCTATCTCTCTCTCTCTCTGTGCCCACCCTCCTCTCACTGTGTTTCTGTCTTTCCTTATCTTAGTTTCCTCTCTCTTGACCTCGATGTAAGAACGTTTGACTTCATCTGTCTCTTCGTCCTTGTGCCTTTATCTCTTTCTCCCTCTTTCTCCAGCTCTCTCTCTCTCTCTCTCTCTCTACAGCTGTCTCTATTTCTCTGCTTGTCTCTGCCTATTATACACAGTGCCTGCCCAAAAATCATCTTGCACTGCCCCACAATGTTGTGCTTTGCTGTTATTGCACAGGCTCAACATTCCCTTCCCAAACAAATGACTTCACCCTTCTCCAGTTTGAGTTCGATTTGTCACTTTTCTGCCCAACTGAGCACTTTGTGGAAGCATAGACTCCCGAAAGTGTGGAAGCAGGCCATTCGGCCCATCGGGTCCATGCCGACCTTCCGAAAATTATCAAGCCAGACCCACCTTCCTGCAATATCCCTGTAACCTGGCATTTCCCATGTCTAATCCACTGAGCCTGCACATTCCTGGGTACTCTGCTATAATCAGAGAGCTCTGTCACTATTGATCCTCTGATTGTATCCCACACCCTCAGTGCCACTCCCTGAATTGCAAGTTTGCATAAATTGTGCAATGTTGCTGAGTTACAAAGGTGGAGATCCTGCACAAATTCACAAAGATCATACCCAGTTATATATCACGTTGACCATCAGATCATGTTGTATTAAAATGTCTCAAGTTTTGTCAAGAATTGAGAATCAAGAAGTTATTAATTAGATTTGTAGGTGCCGGTGTTGGACTGGGGTGTACAAAGGTAAAAATCACACAACAATAGGTTATAGTCCAATTTATTTTGAAGCACTAGCTTTTGGAGTGACACTCCTTCAACTGCCTTATGAAGGAGCAGCGCTCTGAAAGCTAGTGTTTCCAAATAAACCTGTTGGACCAACATCTGGTATTGTGTAATTTCTTTTACCTAATTGAGGTTTCAAGATCATCCAACTGATTTGGAAGTGCAGGTAGTGAACAATCAATCTGCAGTGAGTGTTCTGAAACAAGTTGGGGTGGTGGCAATGAAATTGGAGAGGTTTTTAAGTGTTCTTTGTTACAGGTTTGAGCATGGACACATATTGTACATCTGCCAATATATCCGGAAATGATCATGTAACTACCACAGAGACAGTTAACAGGTGAATGCATGCTACAACTTAGCAATTGCCTTGAATGTTACATTTAATGTTATTTCGAGCAGGGAAATTAGACGTTACCAAATTTCATGCAATTGTTGGTTTCGGATACAAATTCTCTCTGTAAGCTCCCCTCATACATGCCCGGGCCAAGTAAAATGGAGGTTAGATACAAAGCACGATCCCACAACACTTCCCAATAAAGCAATCCTACATCAGGTAGAGTACAGCCTGGTTACAGAATAAAAACCCCTGCACTATCACTATCAGACATTCCCAGGACAGGTACTGCACAGGGTTGCATAAAGTGTCAGACTCTTCTGGTTTGAAATCTCCAACCTTCCCAAGGCAGGCACCTGCATTCAACTTTCCACATTTCAAGCAGTGTATGTTTCTGAAGCACAATGAAGCGTGTACACTGTGTCATTGAAGCAGTTACAATGTAGGGACAGTAAGGGATTGACAGAGCTCAAAGCTGTGATCTCACAGAGACTGAATTTGGTGAATGATGGATTGGGTGAAAGAGGGAACAGAATACTCTTCTCCTCTTTTCATTTACTTTCATTGAGTAGCAATGCCAAGTGCTTGGTTCCTCATACAAAGCAGAGGAAGAAGATTTTTAAGACTAACTAGTAAACCATTCAACATATTATAACTGGTCAGTAGCTTCAAAATAAGATAAGACAGCTCTGCTGCAAGGAAATGGTAGACAAGCAGGAGACTAGAAGAACACAGCAATGCAGGCAGCATCAGGAGGTGGAGAAGGCAATGTTATCGGGTGTAATCCTTCTTCAGGACTGGGGGTGGGTGTAAGGGGAGCTGCAGATAAACAGGGTGGGGGGGGAGCAGGGTGGTGAGGTGGGGATAGGTGAAGAAAGGTCAAACTGTTTGGTCGATGGATCCAGTTGGTGGCTAGAAGGGAGAGGGGAGAGGCTGGGAATGGAGTCAGGGGAAGGGAAGGGAGGTTGTTTGAAATTGGAGAACTCAATGTTGAGTACTCCGGACTGCAGGCTGCCCAGGCGGAAGTTGAAGTGTTCTTCCTCCAATTTGTAGTGGCATGGAGGAGGCCGAGGATGGTCATGTCAGAAAGAGAATGGGAAGGGGAATGAAAATGGGCTGTGACTGGGAGGTCCGCTCGGCCTCTGTGGGCCTGGCTGAGATGCTTGGTAAACTGTTCACTAAGTTTATGTTTGGTCTCCCAGATGTAGAGAACTCCACACCAGGAGCACTGGATACAGTAAACTAGGTTGGAGGAGAGGCAGGTGAACCTCTGTCTCACCAATGATGCAAACCCCACCAGAACACCACCCCCTTCACCTCCATCCAGTGCCCCAAACAGTCCTTACTGGTGAGACAATTTCAAATAACCCCCTTTCCCATCCCCTGATTCCCTTCCTAGCCACTCCCCCTCCCTTCCATTCCTCTCATCGACCCTTCCTCCCAGCCACCAACCGGATTCACACCTCCCATTGACTAACCAGGTCATACCCTCTACCTGTCTTCACCTATCCCCACCAACACACTGCCCCTGCCACCTCCTTTATCTGCAGCTCCCCCCAAACCCACCCCCGGTCCTGAAGAAGAGTTACGCCCAAAATATTGCCTTCTCCACCTCCTGGTGCTGCCTGGCTTGCTGTGTTATTCCAGCCTCCTGCTTGTCTCCCTTGGAATTCAACATCTGCAGTTTTTTTTTTGTCTCTGAGCAAGGAAATGGTCAACCTGTGGAATGTGGGAATCTGGGAGCTTCGATATGTCAGAGATAAACATATCTCCTGGAAATGTCACAGTGTGCATAAACTGGAGCTGTATTTTCCAGAAGGGGGGTAACTGTGGGCCATCCACGGCGCTGAGGATTAGGGGAATAACACATTTATGGAGATGGCTCCACCACACTTTAGTGTGTATGGGTAAATAAGGAATGAGTGACAGCCAGGTATCTCAGGGGTCCCCTGAGATGATTGGGATCACACACCAGCTTCCTGCTTTGGAAGCTTGTGATGGAAAGGATTCATCAGAGGAACGCAGACAGAGTCATGTCAGCTGGACAGGGTGGTAGGAAGAGTGGGTACATCGTACTGATATTGGGTTCTTTAGTTAGGGGAACAGAGTGGATTTTCTACAGGTATAAACATACCTTCAGCATGCGATGATAACCTCCTTGCTACCAGGGTCAAGGAAATCACAGAACAGCTGCAGGAAATTCTGCTGCAGGAGGATCAAACAACAGAGGTAGTGCTCCATGTTGGTGACAAAGACCTCGCTGGGAATGCAGGGATGTAGCCCATATAACAGATTTGAGGCAGCAAGGAATGAGATTGAAAAGCAGGATGTGAAACACAGTATTCTCAGAATCACTGCCAGTCCCATGTGCTGATCAGAATCCGAGCAGAATAATTGGATGGTTGAACATGTGTCTGGAAAACGGGTTCAGAAGGTCAGGCAGCATGTTTCAAGGCATTAGGACCAGCTCTGGAGCAGGCTGGAACTCAACAAGATGGACAGTTTATGTCTTGGTAGGACTGGAATGAACATCCATACAATTTCCCCAAATAAGATTGTCAGTGCTGTTGGGGAGGTGATAATCGAGATTAGAAATGGCTTGGTAATGTAAGTGGCATCTTGGCTTCAAGGGAAGGCTGCATTCATATTCTGTCCCTCCCCGACCAGTTTCTTGGTCATGTGCTGCTCTATCCTAAATTGCTCCCAATCATCAGACTTACTATTGTTTCTGGGATTGTTATCCGCCATTTCATTTCACTTTCTGCAACAAAACCTGTAATTATTTTTAAGCCATCTCACCAGCTGGTAACATTTACAGCATAGCAAAACATCGAACACTTTCATATTGAGTTTATGCAACAAGACTCACACAATC
>NW_025207103.1:0-2617 GCF_004010195.1 Chiloscyllium plagiosum | reverse complement strand
CCACTGTACCAGGTCAGGAGGTTGCCACACTGGGAGGTCACTGTGCCAAGAATAGAGGATGACACACCACACTGAAAGGCTGCTGTGCTAGGCTGGGAGGCTCCTACAACAGGCCAGGAGGATACCGTGCCTCACTGGAATGCTGCTATGGGAAGCTAGAAGGCTGCCACAACATGCCAGGAATCTGTTGTGCCAGGACAGGAGACCGTGAGCGGAGGCTGCTGTGCCAGGCTAGGAATCATCACCAAAGGCCGGGAATCATCTCTGCAGGCAAAGAATTGTCACTTCCCAGAGGCCAGGAGTCGTCTCCAGAGGCCAGGAATAATCTCTGCAGTCAAGGAATCATTGCTCACCAGCAACCAGGAAGAAAAAGAGCAGGAAAAGAGAAAGAAAAACATGTGGAGCGGATCAGTTCTGGCTGGAACATTCTACTCCGCTGCCCTCTTGGATCTTGGTATCGGGAACTGCTGCTGTGGATCCAGTCCAATGTCAAAGATTAGGGGAGATGATGGCGTTTTGGTCTTATGAGACAATGATTTCAGAGACCAAGGGGAGCTGGGTTCGATATCCACAACGGCAGATGGTGAATTCAATACAAATCTAGACTTAACAGGTGACCACTAAACTGTTATCAGTTGTCAGGGAAAAGAATCCCATCTCCTTCACAAACGTCTTTCGGAGGAGGTAAGCTTTCATTCTAACATGGTCTGGGTCACATGGGACTTCAGTGTGACGGAAATCTGCCTTTTAGAGGGATTTATTTTGTCCTGTTCTCTTGAAGAGAGCTATTGTCAACTAATGGTGAGGAGTCTGCTCCATGGAAAGCAGATTAAATAGCTTTGTTATTTTTTTAAAATTTACATGAAAAACACCTGAGTGGATGGAGTTAGACTCACAAACTCCCTGGGTTTCAGTTTCTGCTTTCTGTTGTTGAACTTCGTGTTTTGGAGTTGATACTAGTCAATACAGTTCTCTCTCTTCTGCTACAGAAAATCTTGAGGGCTCTCTCAGTTGTTGAAAGGGTTCTCTCAGTATTTTATTCTGCCGTGTTAGAATGAAAAGACCGCAATGAGAATCACACTGTTTTGTTGAGTGTTTTGGGGAGGTGGGGGAGAGGGACACAGTGTGAGTGTGTGCATGCTTAGTGGAGTGCGTATAGGTGGAGTGGTCGATAGCCACATTTGATACCCAGAGAATGGCCTCAACTGGGATCTGTTGTTTATGTCACACTACAGTTGACTCCACTACACTATACATACTCACACACATATATATGCTCATACACTCACACTGACTCTTTCACATACATATTCTCTCTCTCAGCCACACATACACAAGCCTCACAAGCACACCCTCTCACAGGCTTATACTCCATCACACTCACACTCTACCAAGCACACGGTCTCACTCGCATGCACGCACGCACATACACACACACACACACACACACACTCCTCTCCCTCACATGCATACACACAGACATTTAAGTCAATGGGCTGAATTTGCATTGGCAGAATTGTATTTGTAGATACAATCTATTTTGCTCAAAAAGCACACAATCTGCAAGCAGTGAGCGCAGGCAGTCAATCCATGTAACATTTTATAAATTCCCAAGTTGAAACTAGAACCAGTCTGATTCAAGGATGGAATAGATACAGTCTCTCACCTCACACATTTAATGCATTGTCTGAGCGGGAATGTCACTATGTTTTTATAAAACCTTAAGTTATCTCGGGAATATGACTTGAAAGAAATTCTGGGATTTACATATTAGTGAATCAAAACCCGCAACCCATTTAAAAAGAAAGACTTAACAGCAATCTAGATCTCTTCAGTATATTGTATCAGTTGCATGACTCTATGATCTTGTGCTCTCAATTCTGTGTCTTATGAACCTGCCCCATGTGCTACCTGACGAAGGAGCAGTGCTCTGAAAGCTACTACAGATACACAATCCTTTATCCGAACCCTTGGGACCAGTTGGTTTTCAGAATTCGGAAGTTTTCGCATTACAGAATAACTGACAGTTCAATGGTGATTTTTTAAAAAATTGTACCGAACAGCAGACTCATTGGTGAGTACTACAGGCGCTGAGACAGAATTGCTGGGTGCTGGGTCATGCCCCCACTTCACATCTGATGTGGGTCAAGTGGGTCTGGAGTCAGGTTAACTGTTTGCACGCCAAACAACCTTGTGAATGAGAAAAAACTTCACAAGAGGAATTTCGGATTTGGGAGCTTTTCGGATTTCAGGATTTTGAATAAAGGATTGACTGCCTGTACTTCCAAATAAACCTGTTGAACTATAACTTGGTGTTCCATGATGTGATTAAGATCTGATTAAGGAACAGATATTCTGTAAATGCGAGTCAAACAGTCCTGAGTTTGTCACACCTTAGAGTTAACACTTGCTTCTTTGGAAGATCAGCGGCAGGGAATAAAAAATGGGCAATGTGTGACAGTCTGGACAACCGGCAGAGTCAGAATGTTTGTCATTATCATACGAAAAGAAGAGAAATGCCCACAACTCAAGAAATTGGATTTGTGAGCTCTGTTAGTGACATTAAATGTGGTGGGCAGGATCGAGTTGTAAAGTCTTAAGTCAAATGTCTCATTCA
>NW_025207102.1:7413-12517 GCF_004010195.1 Chiloscyllium plagiosum | reverse complement strand
TCCCGAAGTCTTAACACTTTTCCTTTCCATAATGCGCGCAGACCTGCTGAGATTTTCCAGCAATTTCATTTGTTGGTTCCGAAACAGAAGATGGGAGTGATCCTGGACCAATCCCCTCACATGCTCTGGGGATGTGAGACTTACCCGTTCACCCAGATCACTTCTGTCCCACTGTTAAACCTCACAATCCTGCCCCACTCCCACCCCTGTTACTGACAATAAACTGTTCATTACCGTCAACCCCCATGAGCACATAAGATCATTTTCCGTGTGAATTGTGAAACGTTCAGGGCGAGTTCCCTTCGGTTTCCATCAGAACGGTCTGAATCACTTCATTTTGGTTCAGGACCATTTTACATTGAGCGGTCACTGTCAGACCCCGCCCCCCCCCCCCAACAAGTAGCCATTCGCGTTCTGTGTCTCTGAGCACTCTGTTTGGTGGACGTTTGGAGTGGAATCTGACGTTTTGAAAGGGACACAATTCATCGTATATTCGACCGCACTGATAAACTGGTCACTGGCACTTCCACGAAAGTGGAGACAGATTTCACTCAGAAACCGCCGTGTGATCAAACGCAGTCGGATCGACGTGTCAAAAACGACCCCTGCACTGGGTTGCAATCCTGCAAGTGGAGCAGAGGGCTGGATTTCTTTAAAGGAGTGAAAGGGCCCATCGTGAGGCTTGAACCTACGGCCCTGAGATTAAGCATCTCATGCTCTACCGACTAAAGTAGCTGGGCCTGGCTGACGATTGATTAGTGTGTCATTTCATACTGAGCATATTTCACCTGGCATTGCAATTTGCAAGGATCCAGTTCATTCCTCCCAATCACAAATGTCATCTTTCACACTTTCCATTTCTCAGCTAGTATTCCTTCAGAACATTATTATCTATTTAGCACTTTTCTCTGGATTTAAGGTGCAATATAAATATTTTCATATTATTATCCTCATCTTTAGGTGGCCGGAGTGATTCCCAGTCACTCTGGCAGACGGTAAATCAATTGGGAAATTCCCTAAGGAAACCCAATCATTCCTGTTTCGGATGTAAGCAATCCCACCTGCTGACGAGACAGAGTCCTCACAGTCAGCACTTTCTCTGTCCTTCCTGCCAACAACTATCCCCACTTCTTATTTGCGAGACAGGAGTTTTGTTTATGAAACATTCCAAGGACAGGATCAATCTTCTGAAGCCGTTCCCAATTTAAAGTGGAATTGTTTTCCTTCTCACACGGGAAGAGCCGTTCCTGGGGAAGGATTTTCCATGTGCTGTGTCCCAGGGCTGAGCAGGAAGCCGCTGATTGAAGCTGCAGTAGCCGCTTTCTGTTGGCAGCGGGGCCTTGGAGAGATTGGGGCCACATCCAGCTGCGGAGTTCTCGTGGTTGCAGTGTCGGTACATGGTTGGTCTCAATGATGGAACTGAAATCATTGAGGCTCGGTGCTAAGGGCAGGCTCGAACCACCAAACTTTCAGCCAAACGCGCTGAGTATTTGATACACAGAAACTGGCACCAAAGTTTCCACATATTCATCGTAAAGCAGTGCAGATGAGGGGGCTCCGACAGCAAAGGGTCCCACTGTTTTCAGAGTCAGTCTGGATTAGAGGCCTGACCGGTTGCAAACACAACAACGAAAACGTACAGGGCCTGCTCAGTTCCTCAGCCTGCAGGAAAACAGCCGCGATATTGGTAGCAATGGGATTCGAACCCACAACCCAATAGAGACAGGCGCTTAAACGCAGGGCCGTAGACCTCTCAGCCACGCCACCCTACAGGCAAGGAGCGCTCAAAATTGTCATTACTAATGTTTCAGCGTCGCTTCACTTCAGGCACTAACAGATCGTGCATTCAGTAACCAACGTGGTGCAATTTAGAAAGTATTTGAAAGGGTTTGCAAGTTTTGCACTGTTTGAATGTGTGTGAGAATGTGTGAGAGGGAGAGAATGTGTGTGAGAATGTGTGAGAGGGAGAGAATGTGTGAGAGAGGGAGAGAATGTGTGTGAGAGGGAGAGGATGTGCGTGAGAGAGAGAGAATGTGCGTGAGAGAGAGAGAATGTGTGTGAGAGTGAAAGAGTGTGTGAGAATGTGTGCAAGAGTGTGTGAGAATGTGTGTGTGTTGCAGTGGTGATCACCTGTAATGTGACATGAACCCAAGGTCCCGGTTGAGGCCCTCCCAATGGGTACCGAACTTAGCTATCAGCCTCTGCTCGGCCACTTTTCTCTGCTGCCTGTCCCGAAGTCCACCTTGGAGGATGGTCACGCGAAGGTCCGAGGCTGAATGTCCCTGACCGTTGAAGTGTTCCCCAACTGGGAGGGAACCCTCCTGTTGTGCGGTGCCCATTCATCTGTTGACGTAGCCTTTGCTGGGTTTCCCCAATGTACCATGCCTCCGGGCATTCTTGCCTGCAACGTATAAGATAGAAAACATTGGCTGAGTCACATGAGTACCTGCCAGGCAAAAGGTGGGAGGTGATCCAATGCGTAATAGTGCTATCCATGTCCACAATCAGACACGTCTTGCCGCATGAATTTATGTAAAACTCCATTATCTCTCTTTTTAGATTAGAATCAATCTAAACATCATGGCATAGACAGATAACACAGGGGTGGATTCTGGATCAGTGGTGCTGGAAGAGCACAGCAGTTCAGTCAGCATCCAAGGAGCATCGGGCAAATACCCTTCATCAGGATTAAAGGCAGTGAGACTGAAGAGTGGAGAGATAAACTAGAGGAGGGTGGGGGTTGGGAGAAAGTAGCATAGAGTACAGTGGGTGAGTGGGGGAGGGGATGAAGGTGATAGGTCAGGGAGGAGAGGGTGGAGTGGATAGGTGGAAAAAGAGACAGGCAGGTAGGACAAGTCCGGACAACTCATGGGTATAGTGCTGAGCTGGAAGTTTGGAACTAGGGTGAGGTGGGGAAGGGGAAATGAGGAAACTGTTGAAGTCCACATTGATGCCCTGGGGTTGAAGAGTTCCGAAGCGGAAGATGAGGCATTCATCCTCCAGGCGTCTGGTGGTGAGGGAGGTGCGGTGAAGGAGGCCCAGGACCTCCATGTCTTCGGCAGAGAGGGAGGGGGAGTTGAAATGTTGGGCCACAGGGCGGTTGGTTGATTGGTGCGGGTGTCCCGGAGATGTTGCATAAAGTGCTCTGCTAGGAGGCAACCAGTCTCCCCAATGTAGAGGAGACCGCATCGGGAGCAACGGATACAATAAATGTTATTAGTGGATGTTCAAGTAAAACTTTGGTGGATGTGGAAAGCTCCTTTAAAGGTTGGATAGAGATGAGGGAGGAGGTGTGGGCACAGGTTTTACAGTTCTTGCGGTGTCGCCCAGTCTCCCCAATGTAGAGGAGACCGCATCGGGAGCAACGGATACAATAAATGATATTAGTGGATGAGCAAGTAAAACTTTGGTGGATGTGGAACGCTCCTTTAAAGGCTTGAATAGAGGTGAGGGAGGAGGTGTGGGCACAGGTTTTACAGTTCTTGCGGTGGCAGGGGAAGTGCCAGGATGGGAGGGGGGCGTGGACCTGAACAGGTAGTCACGAAGGGAACGGTCTTTGCAGAAGGCGGAATGGGGTGGTGAGGGAAAAATATCCCTGGTGGTGGGGTCTTTTTTGAGTTGGCGGAAATGTCGGCGGATGATTTGGTTTATGTGAAGGTTGGTAGGGTGGAAGGTGAGCACCAGGGTTGTTCTGTCCTTGTTACCGTTGGAGGGGTGGGGTCTGAGGGCGGAGGTGCGGGATGTGGACGAGATGCGTTGGAGGGCATCTTTAACCACGTGGAAAGAGAAATTTCAGTCTTGAAAGAAGGAGGCCATCTGGTGTGTTCTATGGTGGAACTGGTCCTTCTGGGAGCAGATACGGCGGAGGTGGAGGAATTGGGAATACGGGATGGCATTTTTGCAAGAGGTAGCGTGGGGCACTGACTCTGGGCTGGCTGGTTAAATGAATAGATATAATCAGGAGATTTAGCACCTGTTCAGTTTAGGGCATTGACACTGTGCCTTCTGGTTAAATGTATAAATCCAGTATATTTAGCGACTCCTCAGTTTTGGGCACTCTCTCAGTTCTGGCTGATTAAATAAATATATATATCCAGGAGATTTAGAGTCTCCTCAGTTTCGGGCACAGACTCGGTGCTGGCTGTTTAAATATATATATATAACCAGGAGACTGAGAGTCTCCAAAGTTTATGGCACTGACTGTGGGCTGTTGGCTTAAAAAAATACATATAACTAGGAGATTTACAGTCTCCCCAGTTTAGGGTTCAGATTATGTGCTGGATAGATTAATATATATAGAGAGAGAGCCGGGTGATTTCGAGTCTCCTCAGTTTAGGGCATTGCCGTTTTGCTGTCTGTTTAAATACATTTTTCCAGGATATTTAGAGTCTCTTCAGTTTCGAGCACTGACTCTGGGCTGGCTGTGTCAATATACATAACCAGGAGATGTAGAGAATCCTCACTTTATGTCACTGACTCTGTGCTGGCTGGTTAAATATATGCATGTCACCAGGAGATTTAAATTCTGTTCAATTTAGGGCACGGACTCTGTGCTGGCTGGTTAAATATCTGCATGTAACCAGGCGATTTAAATTCTGTTCAATTTAGGGCACGGACTCTGTGCTGGCTGGTTAAATGTATATGGCCAGGTGGGTTAAAGTTGTTGTGGTTCTGTTCGCCGAGCCGGTGTACTGCAGTGTGTTGTGGCCCTTTTGAATAGTGTCCTGATGCAGCTTCGTTTGTGTGTGTTGGTGTCGTTACTTTCATAGTTTAGGACTTGGTCTGTGTGTGTGGCTTTCCTGTATATTCTTCTGGCCACAACACACTGCAGTACACCAGAACTGCAAAAAGAAGAAGAGGAACACCTATACAAGGTATTCGCCAAAAATGGATACCCACGCAACTTCATCAGCAGATGCCTAATAGAAAGACCACGGAACGAAGGCATACCACAACCAAAAGGACTAGCCACACTACCATACATTAGGAGCATCTCGGAACTGACTACCAGACTACTGAGACCCCTAGGACTCATAACGGCACACAAACCAACAGCCACGCTCAGACAACAACTCACCAGAACGAAGGACCCAATACCCAACAT
>NW_025207102.1:4883-6678 GCF_004010195.1 Chiloscyllium plagiosum | reverse complement strand
GTGTGCTGTCTGTTTAAATATATATAACCACGAGATTCAGATTCTCCTCAGTCAAGGCAGAGACTCTGTGCAGGGTGGTTAAATAAACATGCATATCCAGGAGATTTAAATTCTCCACGCGTTCGGGCACTCTCATTGTGCTGGCTGGTTACATAAACATATATATAATCAGGAGATTTAGGATCTCCTCAGTTTAGGCACTGACTCTGTGCTGACTGGTTTAATATATATAACCAGGGGATTTAGTGTCTGCTCATTTTCGGGCACTGACTCTGTGCTGTGTATTAAAATATACATACCCAGGAGATTTAGAGTCTACTCAGTTATGGGCACAGCCAGCACATTTTCTGAACCCTAAAATGAGGAGACTCTAAATGTCCTGGTTTCATATATTTATTTAACCAGCCAAAACAGAGTCAGCACTGACTTTTTGCTGGCTGACTAATTTCAAAACAACAGGAGATTTAGAGTGTCCTCAGTAAAGGGCACTGTCTGTGTGCTGTCTGTTTAAATATATATAACCAGAAATTTAGAGTCTCCTCATTTTAAGGCACTGACTCTGTGCTTGCTGATTGATTACCAGGAGATTTAGAGTCTCCTCATTTCAAGGAACTGACTCTGTGCTGTCTGTTTAAATATATATAAAGGCGCTTCAGTGTCTCCGCAGTTAAGGCACTGACTCTGTGCTGGCTGGTTAATTATATATTACCAAGAGATTTAGAGTCTCCTCAGTTTCGGGCACTGATTTTCTCGTTTATATATATGTATTTTTTTCATCCATCACATAGTCTGAGCCCTAAACTGAGGTGACTCGAAATCTCCTGGTTATATATTTATTTAACCCACCAGTCTCAGTCAGTGCCCGAAACAAAGGGGACTCTAAATATCCTGGTTAGATGTTTTTACTTAACCAGCCAGCCCAGAGTCAGTGCCCTACAATAAGCAACCTCTAAATCTCCTGGTTCTGTATATTTATCTAGTCAGCCAGCACAGTCAGTGCACCAAAATGAGGAGACTCAATCTCCTGGTTGTATATATTTAACTAGCAAACACAGTCAGTTCCCTAACCTGAGGAGACACTAAATCTCCTGATTATATATTTATTTAACCAGGCAGCATAGAGTCAGTAACCCTAAACTGAGGAGACTCTGAATCTTCTGATTTCATATATTCATGTATTTATCTCTTCAGCACATAGTCTGAGCCCTAAACTGAGGAAATTGTAAATCTCCGAGTTATATAAATTTATTAAACCGGCCAGCTCACAATCAGTTACCTAATCTGAGGAGTCTATAAATATCCTGGTTATATATATTTAACCAGACATCACCGAATCAGTGCCCTTAACTGAGGAGTCACTAAATCTCCTGGTTACATATAACCACCTAGCACAGAGTCAGTGCCCGAAAATGAGCAGACTCTAAATGCCCTGATTACATAGAACATAGAACATAGAAGAATACAGCGCAGTACAGGCCCTTCGGCCCTCGATGTTGCGCCGATCTAAGCCCACATAACCTACACTAGCCTACTATCCTCCATATGCCTATCCAATGCCCGCTTAAATGCCCATAATGAGGGAGAGTCCACCACTGCTACTGGCAGGGCATTCCATGAACTCACGACTCGCTGAGTAAAGAACCTACCCCTAACATCTTTCCTATACCTACTCCCCCTTAATTTAAAGCTATGCCCCCTTGTAATAGCTGACTCCATACGTGGAAAAAGATTCTCACTGTCGACCCTACCTAAACCCCTAATCAACTTGTACACCTCTATCAAGTCACCCCTAAAC
>NW_025207102.1:0-3225 GCF_004010195.1 Chiloscyllium plagiosum | reverse complement strand
GAGGACATAAAAATCAAGGCCAGTGGCTCTGCAATCTCCTCCCTTGCTTCCCGGAGAATCCTAGGATAAATGCCATCAGGCCCAGGGGACTTATCTATTTTCACCCTTTCCAGAATTTCCAACACCTCTTCTCTACATACCTCAAAGTCATCCATTCTACTTAATTGTGACTCAGTATTCACATTGACAATAATGTCCTGTTCCTGATTGAATACTGACGAAAAGTATTCATTCGGTGTCTCCCCAATCTCTTCAGCCTCCACACGCAACTTCCCCCTACTATCCTTGACTGGACCTATTCCTACCCTAGTCATTCTTTTATTCCTGACATACCTATAGAAAGCCTTGGGGTTTTCCCTAATCCTACCAACTAAGGACCTTTCATGTCCCCTCCTTGCTTCTCTTAGCTCTCTCTTCAGGTCCTTCCTGGCTACCTTATAACTCTCAATCGCCCCAATTGAACCTTCACGCCTCATCTTTACATAGGCCGCCCTCTTCCATTTAACAAGGGATTCCAATTCCTTATTAAACCACGGCTCCCTCACACGACCCTTTCCTCCCTGCCTGACGGGCACATACTTATCAAGGACATCAATAGTTGCTCCTTGAACAAGCTCCATACATCAATTACACCCTTGCCTTGAAGCTTACTTTTCCAGGCCACACATCCTAAGTCATGCCTCACAGCATCATAATTTCCCTGCCCCCATCTATAACTCTTGCCCTGTAGTGCACACTTATCCCTCTCCATCACTGGAGTAAAAGTCACCGAATTGTGGTCACTGTCCCCAAAGTGCTCACCTACCTCTAATTCTAACACCTGGCCTGGTTCATTACCCAGAACCAAATCCAGTATGGCCTCACCTCTTGTTGGCCTATCTACATATTGTGTCAGGAAACATATATTTATTTAACTCACCAGCAGAAATTCAGTGCACGAAACTTAGAAGACTTTAAATCTTCTGGTTATATACATTAAACCAGCCAACACACTGTCAGTGCCCTAAACTAGAGACTCTACATCTCCTGGTTGTAACTATTTATTTAACCAGCCAGCACAGAGTATGTGCCCCAAACTAAGGAGACTCGAAATATTCTCGTTCTGAAACATTTAATCAGCCACAATACAATCAGTGCCCCAAACTGAGGAGACTCTTAATCTCCTGGTTATTAAAACCTGGTTATCCATCTTGCACGTAATCTGAGCCCTAAAGTGAGGAGAATCTAAATCTCCTGGTCCTATATATTTATTTAACCAGCCAGCACAGGGTCAGTGCCCTAAATTGTGGAGCATTTAAATCTCCTGGATGTACATGTTTATTTAACCATCCGGCATAGAGTCAGTGCCCGAGACTGAGGAGATTCTGAATCTCGTGGTTTGACATATTTATTTAACTAGACAGTAGAAAGTTCGTGCCCTGAACTGAGGAGACTCTAAACCACCTCGTTATATCTAGTTTTTTAACCAGCCATCCCAGAGTGAGTGCCCCAAACTGAGGAGAGTCTAAATATCCTGGTTATACAAATATGAACCAGCCACCACACAGTCAATGCCCTCAACTGAGGAGACCTAAAAAGTCCTGGTTATTTCCAATTAACCAGCCAGCACAGAGTCAGTGCCCAAAACTGAGGAGACTCTAAATACTCTGATTATAAAAGTTTTAACCAGCCACAACACAGTCAGTTCCAGAAAATGAGGAGACTCTAAATCTCCTGGTTATGTATATTTAAATACACAGCACATAGTCAGTGCCTTAGAATGAGCAGACACTAAAACCCCTGGTGAAATATATTTATTTAATCAGCCATCATAGAATCAGTACCCTAAACTGACGAGACTCTAAATCTCCTGATTCTATATAATTATATAACCAGCCAACCCAGTGTCAGTGCTCTAATCTGAGGAGTCTATAAATATCCTTGTTATATATATTTAACCAGACATCACAGAATCAGTGCCCTTAACTGAGGAGACTCTAAATCTCCTGGTTACATATATTTATTTAACTCACCTGCAGAAAGTCAGTGCCCTAAACTGAGAAGACTCAATCTCGTGATTTTATATACATTAAACCAGCCAACGCACAGTCAGTGCCCGAAACTAGAGATTCTAAATCTCCTAGTTGTATCTATTTATTTAACCAGTCAGCACAGAGTCTGTGCCCTAAACTGAGGAGACTCTAAATTTTTTAGTTATATCTGTTTTTTTTAAACCAGCCAGTCCAGTGTCAGTGCCCCAAACTGAAGAGACTCTAAATTTCCTGGATATATAGATTTAAATACTCAGCACAGAGTCAGTGCCCTAGAATGAGCAGATTCTAAATCTCCTAATTATATATATTTATTTAACCAGCCAGCACAATGTCGGTGCCCTAAACTGTGAAGAATTTAAATCTCCTGGATATACATGTTTATTTAACCATCCAGCACAGAGTCAGTGTCCTTGACTGAGGAGACACTAAAAGTCCTGGTTTCATATATCTATTTAACCAGAGTGTAGATTTGCTCGCTGAGCTGTAGATTTGATATCCAGACGTTTCATTACCTGGCTAGGCAATATCATCAGTGGTGACCTCCAAGTGAAGCGAAGCTGTTGTCTCCTGCTTTCTATTTATATCTTTCTCCTTGATAGGGTTCCTGGGGTTTGTGATGATGTCATTTCCTGTTCATTTTCTGTGGGTTTGATAGATGGCATCTAGAGCTATGTTCATGGCATTGTGGTTGGAGTGCCAGGCCTCTAGAAAGTCTCTGGCATGTCTTGACCTCGCCTGTCCCAGGATAGATGTGTTGTCCCAGTCGAAATGGTGGTTTTTTTTCATCCGTGTGTTGGGTTACAAGGGAGAGATGGTCGTGTCTTTTTGTGGCTAGCTGGTGTTCGTGTATCCTGGTGGCTAACTTTCTTCCTGTTTGTCCAACGTAGTGTTTGTGGCAGTCCTTGCATGGGATATTGTAGACGACGTTGGTTTTGTCCATGGGTTGTACTGGGTCTTTTAAGTTTGTTCGTTTTTGTTTGAGAGTGTTGGTGGGATTGTGTGCTACCAGGATTCCGAGGGGTCTTCGTAGTCTGGCTGTCATTTATTTAACCAGGCAGCACAGAGTCAGTGCCCTAAACTGAGGAGACTCTCAATCTCCAGGTTGTATATATTTAAACAGCAGCTGAGAGTCAATGCCCTTAACTGAGGAGACTCTAAACTCCTGTTTATATATACGTATTTATCTGTACAG
>NW_025207101.1:11427-12516 GCF_004010195.1 Chiloscyllium plagiosum | reverse complement strand
GAATAAAAAAAATGACGAGGGTAGGAATAGGTCAAGTCAAGGATAGTTGTGGGAAGTTGCGTGTGGAGGCTGAAGAGATTGGGGAGACATTGAATGAATACTTTTCGTCAGTAGTCACTCACGAACAGAACATTGTTGCCGATGTGAATACTGAGTCACAATTAATTAGAATGGATGGCTTTGAGGTATATAGGGAAGAGGCGTTGGAAATTCTCGAAAGGGTGAAAATAGATAAGTCCCCTGGACCTGATGGCATTTATCCTAGGATTCTCTGGGAAGCAAGGGAGGAGATTGCAGAGCCATTGGCCTTGATTCTTATGTCCTCGTTGTCTACAGGATTAGTGCCAGAAAACTGGAGGATAGAAAATGTGGTTCCCTTGTTCAAGAAGGGGAGTAGGGATAACCCTTGTAACTGTAGGCTGGTGAGTCTCGCTTCTGTTGTGGCAAAGTCTTAGAGAGAATTGTAAGGCATAGGATTTATGAACATCTGGATTGGAATAATGTGATCAAGGATAGTCAGCATGGTTTTGTGAAGGGCAGGTCGTGTCTCACAAACCTTATTGCATTCTGTGAGAAGGTTACTAAGGAGGTGGACGAGGGTAAAGCCGTAGATGTGCTGTATTTTGATTTTAGTCATGCATTTGATAAGGTTCCCCATGGAAGGCTACTGAAAAAAATACGAAGGTATGGCATTGAGAGTGAGTTGGAGGTTTGTATTAGGAATTGGCTGGCTGTACGAAGACAGAGGGTAGTAGTTGATGGTAAAGGTTCATCTTGGAGTGCATTTACTAAGGATGTTCCGCAAAGACCTGTTTTGGGACCACTGCTGTTTGTCATTTATATAAATGACCTGGAGGAGGGGCGAGAAGGTTGGGTGAGCAAGTTTGTGGATGATGCGAAAGTCTGTGGAGTTGTTGACAGTGAGGAAGGATGTGGCAGGTTACAGCGGGATATAGATAAGCTGCAGAACTGGGCAGAAAGGTGGCAAATGGAGTTCAATGTAGCTAAGTGTGAGGTGATTCACTTTGGTAAGAGTAACAAAAAGACGGGGTACTGGGCTAATGGTCGGATACTTGGTAGTGTGGATGA
>NW_025207101.1:0-11210 GCF_004010195.1 Chiloscyllium plagiosum | reverse complement strand
ATAACCCTTGTAACTGTAGGCCGGTGAGTCTCACTTCTGTTGTGGCAAAGTCTTAGAGAGAATTGTAAGGGATAGGATTTATGAACATCTGGATAGGAATAATGTGATCAAGGATAGTCAACATGGTTTTGTGAAGGGCAGGTTGAGCCTCACAAACCTTATTGCATTCTGTGAGAAGGTTACTAAGGAGGTGGACGAGGGTAAAGCCGTAGATGTGGTGTATATGGAATTTAGTAAGGCATTTGATAAGGTTCCCCATGGTGGGCTACTGCAAAAAATACGAAGGTATGGCATTGAGGGTGAGTTGGAGGTTTGGATTAGGAATTTGCTGGCTGGAAGAAGACAGAGGGTAGTAAATAATGGGAATTACAGGCATTTCTTCACATACTAACTCTTGCTGATCGACTATTAAGCAACACTGTCCAGACGATATGTGACTGGGGCTCGTGACTGGGCTGAGTGCCCTCTTGCTCATTGTCGGGCAATGAACGTTTGCTAATTGTTAAATGATTGTAACCTGCACAACCACTCAGCTCTCTCCATCTCGTCGGAGTGACTTTTGACAATAAGATCGACTTGTCTCTCCCCTTGATCACACAGCAGTCAATACCTCAAGATTTGTGTGGCGCAGGTTATTGTTACGTGAAATTGGACCGCGACAAGCGAGTCACCCACAGCATAATTTTATCCCAGTCCTTACAGTTGAAGACATCTGCAGGACTTCTATTACACGAGATATTTGGACCTGAAACTTTTATTTTTTTCTTTTTATTTGCAACCTCCCCGAGTCGGCGATTTTCTTTTTACTTGAAAAGGGAGACGAGAATTCTTCCCTTAAACAATCCGGTTGAGTTTTGAGTTGAGAAGTGAGACGCAGTTTCCTCCATTACGAAACCTTGCTCTGTGTTTTCTTTACTATTACGGGATTGTGTTTTGACTGAAGAAGGTAAACGACGTTTTGTCCCTGAACCGACGATGTTATGCGTTTTTATTTCACTAATAAGAGGTTGGGTTTGAGTTTAGAAGGCATACGCGGTTCCTCATTTGATGTACGGGGTCCTGCGTTGTTTTAAATACTATTTTCTCGCCACAACACAGGAGAGTTTAATTCACCGCTGGCGGCGTTTCCCTAAGTTGCCGGCCAGAGTGTTTCCCTTTTGGCTGTGGCACCAGAGGCTTTTTTGCTTTCATTTTGTTTTGATCCCGTAGGATCATTTTCTTTTTCCTCTTACATTCAGTGAGGTTCGGACAACGACCTGTGGCAAGAGCGGTTGCTTTTGGAGGGTTTCATAAAATTCCTCCAGCATTTTGTCCTTTGAGCCAACTGGCATGAGTAGGGAGCTGGGTTCCCAATTAAGTAAGGGTTGTTCTGAATCGCTGAAGCAATTTGTGTTGAAGGAGACCCCGCCACACTTTGCCTTGTGTTGTTGGCAGGGATCCCGATATTTGTTGTCTGAATGTGTTTCTCTGTTGTATTTGTTTTTTTTTCTTGTCATGCTTTGCTGTTTTGTCTTGTTTGTGTGTTCGGCTTTGACCTGTTTGTTTTGGTATTTGTCCTTTGCTTCCTGTTGTTCTTTTCTTCCATTCCAGGATAATGGAATCGCTGAATTCTAAATGCAGGAGAATGTCTGCCGGCAGGGACAAATGAAATTAATCTCGCTGATCAAGGTCTATTTGTGTCTCGAGGAAAACAGAGAAACGTCGTGGTAAATATGCTTCAATCAAGGTAATAGATATCCTGGTCCTTTCAGGTCACCGGCCGATAATCTTTGAGAGATGAAATATACAGGGCGTTTGCTCTTTTGTCCCGTTCAAAAATAAAAAGGAAAGCTCGCCAGGGGCAAAATGCTACTAGAAATGCTGACACAATTCTCGCTAATCGGCCACAAGATATTGGCGTGATTACTGAACGGCATCCTAGTTTCCGGACCGAAAATGATGCTGAGAGCATCTTAGGCTTTTCAAAATTAGCTTTTAAAAATTTGGTGGATCCAGGGTTATGACAGGTGAAACCCCATTTGATAAGCCCGAGACACACTCGAAGGTTCGCAGCATGCTCCGAGATTTCACCGATCAGTTAGAGTGTCCAGTAATATTTTTAATTGGCTTTATAAATCTGTAGTAATTCCAGTTGCTTACTTCAGGATGTCCAAAATTTAATGAATTTGGGCAATGTTTGGGCAACATTGGGCAATTATTAAATGCTCAGTTGTATTTCCCCTGGGTATGGGACACACGTGGAGGGACGAACAACTTGCCATGCACATTCTGTTAGAATTGCAAACGAAACAGCTGGAAGGTTTTAGATTTTGGCTCAGCAGCCATGTGACACAGCCATGATTTATGAGTCTTAGCTCCCTAACTTGAATATTCTGGAATGCGACTGCCTCATTACCCTTATAAGCATCATTAGATTTAAAATAATAATGGAAAAGGATAGACCAGGTCGAAAAGTTGAAGTTCTAAATTGGAGAAAGGCAAATTTGGACGGCATTAGACAAGAATTTTCGAAAGCTGATTGGGGGCAAATGTTCGCTAGTAAAGTGACGGCTGGATAATGGGAAGCCTTCAGAAATGAAATAACGGGAACCCAGAGAAAGTATATTCCTGTTGGGGTGAAAGGAAAGGCTGCTACGTATAGAGAATGCTGGTAAGTATAGGAAACCCTAAAGAAATTGAGGGTTAGTTTAAGAAAAAGAAGCAAGCAAATGTAAATTATACACAGGAGAGATCGAGTGATTCCTTAGAAGAGCAAAAAGAAAACAGGAGTATATTTAAGTGGGAAATCAGGTGGGTAAAAGCGGGACATGAGATAGCTTTGGCAAATAGAAATAAGGATAATCCAAGGAGTTTTTACGAATACATAAAGGACAAAGGGATAACCGGGGAGAGAATAGCGCCCAAGAAAGGTCAGCAATGCGGCCTTTGTATGGAGCTGCATAAAATGGGGGAGATACTAAATAAGTGTTTTGCATCAGTATTTACTGTGGAAAAGGATATGGAAGATATCGATACAGAGAAATGGATGGTGACGTCTTGCAAAATGTCCATATTACAGAGGAGGAAGTGCTGGATGTCTTGAAACGCATAAAAGCGGATAAATCCCCACGACCTGATCAGTGTACCCTCGAGGTCTGTGGGAAGCTGGAGAAGTGATTGCTGCGCCACTTGCTGAGAAATTCTTACCATTGATAGTCACACATGAGGTGTCAGAAGACTGGAGGTTGGCTGATGTGGTGCCACTGTTTACGAAGGGTGATAAGGACAAACCAGGGAACTATAGACTAATGAGCCTGAAGTCGGTGGTGGGCAAGTCGTTGGAGGGAATCCTGAGGGATAAGATGTATATGTATTTGGAAAGGCAATGACAGATTAGGGATACTCAACATGGTTTTGTGCATGGGAAATCATGTCTCACAAACTTGATTGAGGGTTTTGAGGAAGTAACAAAGATGATTGATGAGGGCAGAGCGGTAGATGTGATGTATATGGACTTCAGTAAAGCGCTCAACAAAGCATTCCATGGGAGACTGATTTGCAAGGTTAGATCGCATGCAATACAGGGAGAAATAGCCATTTGGATACAGAACTGACTGAAACGTAGAAGACACAGGATGGTTTTGGACGTTTGTTTTTTTCAGAGTGGAGGCCAGTGACGAGTGCAGTGCCACAATGATCGGAGCTGGGTTCTCTACTTTTTGTAATTTACATAAATGATTTGAATGCGAGCATAAGATGTGCAGTTAGTAAGTTTGGAGATGACACAAAAATTGGAGGTGCAGTGGACAGCGAAGTGGGTTACTTATGATTGCAACAAGACCTTGGCCAGATGGGACAATGGGCTGAGAAGTGGCTGATGGAATTTAATTCAGATAAATGCGAGATGCTGCATTTTGGGAAAACAAATCTTAGCAGGACTTATGCGCTTAATGGTAAGGTCCGAGGGAGTGTTGCTGAACAACGAGACTTTTGAATGCAGTTTCATTGCCCTTGAAAGTGGAGTCGCAGGTTCGATAGGATAGTGAAGAAGGTGTTTGTATCCTTTCCTTTATTGGTCAGAGTATTGAGTACAGGAGTTGGGAGGTCATGTTGCGGCTGTACAGGATATGGGTTAGGGCACTGTTGGAATATTGCACACAATTCTTGCCTCGTTCCGATCGGAAAGGTATTGTGAAACTTGAGAGGGTTGAGAAACGATTTACAAGAATGATGCCGGGGTTGGAAGATACGAGCTATAGGGAAAGGCTGAACAGGCTGGGGCTGTTTTCCCTAGAGCGTTGGAGGCTGAGGGGTGACCTTATAGAGATTTACAAAATTATGAGAGGCTTGGATAGGGTAAATTGGCAAAGTATTTTCCCTGGGATCGGGGAGTCCAGAAGAAGAGGGTTTAGCGTGAGAGGGGAAAGGTATAAAAGAGACCTGCTGGTTAACTTTTTTACGCAGAGGGTGGTACGTTTATGGAATGAGCTTCCAGCGGAACTGTTGGTGGATGATATAATTGCAAGATTTAAAAGGCATTTGGATGCGTATATGAATAAAACGAGTTTGGAGGACTATGGGACGGGTGCTGATTGGTGGGTCTAGGTTGGGTTGGGTTATCCTGTCAGCATAGACGGGTTGGACGGCAGAGTGCGTTTCAATGACTTTATGACTCTATGAAAGCAGACACACGTTTGAATGTAGCTGCAGTCATTTCACAACCTTTAACATTATAAGTGAGCACTTACTGGTCAGAATTACTTAAGGTTTCTCATCTGGGATTTATATTAATGGATGGCACTAGATAATTATAATGGACTGCAGTGTTGGAAACTGTGCAAGTTTTAGATTTTCATTTTGAATTTTGAATAATTGAATTTCCATTGGTGACTTCTAAAGTGTCTTCATCACTTGTTTAGTTTCCACCTCTGAATTACCGTTAATGATTTATTTCATTTTCTTCTGAGACTCAATTGTATTGGCCCTGAATCACAAAATCACAATTATTTGGCAGGATTGATTGGTTTATTTCTTTATAAATTGTCAGTGCTCTATGTCCTTGCGTAATTTGAAATGCTGTTGCATTCATTCCTTATAAACTAAAGAATGGAAAGATACCTTACTGGCGAGTTGAAATAATTCTGCATGTGATAGGGCGATAGAGATATGTGCACCAGATGGAAATCGCACAAGCTTGGAGATGTTCTTCGATGACCTTGAATGGTTCGAAAAAAATATAAAAAAAGGGAAACAGTGTAAGGCCACTAAGGCAGAGGAATATACAAACATTGTTAAAGATTAGAAAGTGGGTAGAGAAGATGCTGTAGATAATGGCCAAGTGTATGCTGCTGAGAAAAGCACAGCAGGTCAGGCAGAATGCGAGGACCAGGAAAGTTGATATTTTTGGCAAAGAAACCTTCATCAGGAATTAGGCTGGCCGACGCGGGGATAGATAGATAAATTGGATGGGGTGGGGCTGAGGGTAATTTAGCTAGAGAGTGCAATAGGTGGCTGAAGGTGGGGGTAAAGGTGATAGGGCGGTGGAGAGGGTGGAACGGATAGATGGGAACAAAGATGGACAGAATGGACGGGTCCTGAGGACAATGCCGAGCTGACAGGTTGGTACAGGAGGAAGGCGGGTGGAGGGGAAATGTGCAACCTGGTAGAATCCAAATTGATGTCATGGGGTGGGAGGGTCACGAAGCGGAAAATGAAACGTTTTTCCTTCAGGCCTCGGATGGTAAGGGACAGGTTATTGAGGAGGTCCAGGACCTGCATGCTCTCGGCAGTGTGGGAGTAGGAGGTGTTGTGTTCGGTCACGGCGTGGTTAGGTTGATTGTTGCGGGTATCCCGGAGACGATGTAAAGGAAACCGCTTCGGAAGCAAGTGATTTAGTAAATGACATGTGTAGAAGGACAGGTGGAACATTGGTGAATACGAAAGGCTTCTTTGCGGCCTTAGGTGGAGTTGAGAGAGAGGAGAGGGCGCAGGTTTTGCAGTTCCTGCGTTGGCAGGGGAAGGGATCGGGAGAGGAGGGAGGAATGTTAGGGTGCATGATTCTGAGAAGGTAGTCTTGGAGGGAATTTTAATTACAGAATGCTGATCGGGCTGGGATGAGAAATATATCTCTGGTGGTAGTGTCCGTTTGTAGGTGGCAGATTTAGCGGATGGTGATGCGGATTATACGGTGAGATGGAAGGTGAGGAACGGGATTCTGGATCTGAAGCGGTTGGATGGGTGGCTTTCTAGGGCGGAGATGCGGGATATGGATGAGATGCGCTGGAAGGCATCATCAGCCACGTGAGTGGAAAATTGCGTTGTTTAAAGAAGTAGGCCATCTGGTGTGTTTTGTGGACTTCCTGGGAGTAAATGGGGAAAAGGCAGAGGATTTTGGAATAAAAGATAACATTTTTTGCAGGAGGCAGGGTGGGATGTTGTGTAATCCAGGTAGCTGTGGGAATTGGTGGGTCGGCAGAAAATGTCAGTGTTCAATTTGTCACCGTTGATGGAGTTGGCGAGGTCCATGAAGGGGAGAGAGGTGTCAGAGACGGTTTAGGTGAATTTGACGTGCCGGTGGAATGTGTGCTGAAGTTGATGAACTGTTCAACCTCCACGTGGGAGAATGAGATGGGGCCAAAGCATTCATCAATGTATTGGAGGAAAATGTCTGCAGTGTTGCGGGAGATAGACTGTTCCACGTCGCCGATAAAAAGGCAGGCATAGCTCGGGCACTTACGGGTGACCATGGCTACCCCTTTCGTCTGTAGGAAGTGTGAGCATTCGAATGGAGAAATTGTTGAGTGTGAGGGCCAGTTCACTCAAGGGAATAAGAGTGTCAGTGGAAGGATACTGGTGGAGTGGTCGGGAGAGGAAGAAATGGAGGGCTTGATGTCCTGGACATGGCGGGTGGAAGTCTATAGGTACTGAATGTCCATGATGAAGACGAAGCGTTGGGGGGCAGAGAAACGGAAATCTTGGAGGAGCTACAGGGCGTTACTGGCATTCCAAACATATGAGGGGAGTTCCTGTCCCGGGTTTGGGGTGGGGGGGGGGGGAGTAAGGCTACGTCGAGGTATTTGGAGATGAATTCGTTGGGGCGTGAACTGGTTGAGATGACAGTTCGCCAGAGGTGGTCAGGCTTGTAGATTTTCCATATGGGTTTCAATCGGGTGGTGAGCAATTCCCGAAGCGTTGGAAGCTGTGGCTGGGAGATCCCCTGATGTGATGAGGTTGCGTACGGTCTGGGAGATAATCGTTTGGTGCTGGGAGTGAGGTCGTGGTCGAATGGGTGGTAGGAGGAGGTGTCTTTAAGTTGGTGCCTGGCTTCAGCTGTGTAGAGGTCAGTGCACCAAACTACCACTGAACCTCCGTCTCTGCTGGTTTGATGATAAGTTTAACATTGGAGCAATGGGAGTGGTGGGCTGGGCTTTGTGAGTGTAAGACCTTGAAGTGCGGAAGTGTGTGGACAGGTTGAGGCTGTGAATATCTCGTCGGCATTTCAAAGTAAAGGGCTCGAGGCCAGGAAACAGATCAGCATGGTTGGAGTAGGGATGTGGAGTGTTTTGTAGATGGTTTATGGGGTCCTTGGATGGTGGGAAGGAGTCTTCGTTGAAAAGGTGAGCTCAGAGGCAGACATGGCAGCAGTGTTTGATGTCACAACACATATTGATTTCGTGGGTATGTGAAGGGATGGGAAAAAAGATACTGCCGATACGAATGATTGTTTGTTAGCTCTCAGTGATGGGGAGATCTGGGAAGAAAGTGAAAACTGGCAGGGCTGGGTGCTAGATCCTGGAATGGGGCTGGATCTACGAGGGGGCGGAGACTGTAACTGGGGTGGGCTTAGTCTAGTGGTACCGGGAGTGATGACATTTGGGAAGTGATGCTTATCCCGGGGTTCTGGGGGCAGTGATGTTGACATTGGTGACCACTGCCATTGTCGTTATGAGAGCAGACAAACGCCACCACAATCGCGACGAGGACCAGAAAACCGCTGCCATCATCATTCCGAGGGCCAGACAGGTGCCACCGTCATCGCTACGAGAGCCACAGAATTGCAAACACGATCGGGATGAGGGCCAGAGAAATGCCGGCGTGATCGCAATGAGGGACAGAAAACCGCTGCTGTGACCACAACGAGGGCCAGAGTACCGCCACCATAACTGCTACGAGGGCCAGAGTACTGCCACCGCTATTGTTATGAGGGACAGACAATCGCTGCCGCGATCGTGATGAGGGCTACGGAAACACCACTGCAAATATTACGATGGCCAGACAACCTTGGCTGTTTTCTGACGAGCGCCAGACAACCGCTGCCATGATCGCTAGGATAACCAGACAAACTCTGCCCGGATTTGCACGAGATCCAGACACCCTCGGCCATGATCACCATGCGGGCCACACAGCTGCCACTACAATCATTACAAGGGCACGAAAACTGCCGCTGCAATGGCTACAAGATCTGCTGCTGTGGAGACCAACACAAGCTTCAAACATGCTGCAACCACTACTGTCACCAGCAGCATCACCTACACCATGGGATTCACCACATCCATCCCCGCAGCTGCCATCGTCAAAACCACTTCAAATTCCACATACCCAATTCAACGCACACCGACAACGCGCCAAGCACAGTTCTCCGTGTTACCGCCCCGCACCATAGAAAAGGTGGGTAGTCATCAATAAGTCAAATGATGGCACTACTGGACCCCCTCTACCGCCCCCACTCCAGTTATCTTCATCCAACTCCATTCACGCATCAATGAATTCAACACATGTTGTGACATCGAACACTTTTTCCGCCGTCTCCGATTCTGAGCTCACTTTTTCAATCAACACTCACGCCCACCCTCCGAGGACCAACTCGTCCGGCTCCAACACATTCCATCTGCTTAGACGTGGCAGTCCGTTACACGGCCGCAAAGTCTTTATGTCCAACTGCCACTGAGATATTCACTGCTTAACGCTGTCCACCACACTCCTCCACTCCAACATCTCATCTTCACAACATGCAACCGTCCACTCCCACTACTCCAACACCAAACTCACCTTCAATCCAGCGGACAGGCGGGCTGCAGTAGTAGTTTAGCGCACTGACCTGTACACTACTGAAGCCGGGTGTGAATTTGAAAGACAGCTCCTCCTACTGCCCCATCGACCACAACCTCACCTCCCATCACCAAACCATTATCCCCCAAACAGTACACAAACCCATCACCTCAGGGGGTCTCCCACCCACAGCTTCCAAACTCACAGTATGTGAACTCCGCACCGCCAAATTCCTCCTCGGTCCTAAGACCCACATGCCTGGGTACCCCAGCACCTATCACCTCAGCCTTTGTGAGCACCTCCAAATTCATCTCCATATGCCTTGATACTGTTCTAACCAAACCCTGTCTGGGAACACACCACATCTATTCGCGACTCCACCCATGCCCTCGACGTCCTCCAAGACTTCAGTTTCCCTGACCCCCAATAGCTCATCTTCACCATGGACATTCAGTCACTATACACCACCATCCGTCTTGGCCAGGGCCTCCATTCACTCTGTTACCACCCATGCCCTCGACGTCCTCCAAGACTTCAGTTTCCCTGACCCCCAATAGCTCATCTTCACCATGGACATTCAGTCACTATACACCACCATCCGTCATGGCCAGGGCCTCCATTCACTCTGTTCCCTCCTACCGATGTCCCCACTAGTACCCTCCCACTGACACCTTTATTCCCTTCGCTGAAGTGGTCCTTATCCTCAAACATTTTTCCTTCGAATCCCTCTTCTTTCAGATGAAAGAGGGAGCTATGGGCAGCGCAAGGGCCCCAGCGATGCCTGTCTCTGTCGTCCATTGGAACATTCCATCTCTCGTAGTTACACCGTCACCTCTCTCCACATTATCCTCCGCTACATTGATGACTGCGTCAGCGCCACCTCGTCCTCCCATGAGGAGGTTGAACATTCATTAAAGTCACCAACACATTCCACATCACCTTCAATTCATCTGGACAATATCTGATAGCACTCTCCCTTTCCTGGACCTCACCATCTCCACCGACGGTGACCAACCAAACACTGACATTTTCCACAAACTCACTGACTCCCGGAGCTACCTGGAGTAAAGGTCCTCCCTCCCTGCCTCCGGCACATATGCTATCTTTTTTTCTCAACTGCTCTTCCTCCACCGCATCTGCTCCCAGGATGAGAAGTTCCACCACAGAACATACCAGATGTGCTCTTTCTTTAAAGAATGCAATTTTCCCACCCACGCTGGGGATGATTCCCTCCAGTGCATCTCAACCACATCCCGCACCTCCACCCTCGAAACCCGCCCTCCAAACACTCAGTTTCTCACCACCAATCTCCTTATACATCCCATCATCCTCGATCATTTTTGTCAACTGCAAACGGACCGCATCACCAAAGATATAATTTCCTCCGCGAACATATCTGCTTTCCGGAAAGACTATTCCCTCCACAACATTGTCAGAATCACGCCCTCATAAAAAGACACACCGCTTCCAATACCTTCCTGTGCCACCGCAGGAATTGCAAAACCTCCGACCACACCTTCCCACTCATCTCCTTCTAAGCCCAAAAGGAATCTGCCACATTCATCAATGTTTCACCTACGCATCCACACAAGTCTTTTCTAGTCTGTTGCTCCCGATGTTGTCTCCTCCACACTGGGCGTGACATTTAGAGGGCTTCAGATCTCACCACTGGATTATCCGCATCAATCAATCAGACCACCCCTTGACCAACAGTTCAACTCCCGCTCGCACTTTGTAGGGGACTTGCAGATCGTAAGCCTCCTCCATCGTCAATCCCTCATCACGCGACGCCTGGAGGAAGGACGCCTCATCTTCTGCCTCGTAGCAGCAATGTGAATTTCATCAGTTTCCTCATTTCCCCATTTCGCCATCTTACCCCAGCACCTTTCTCATGGCACGTCTCATCTGTCTATCTTACTTCACACCTGTTCAATATCACTCCCCGCTTCGACCTATCATCACTACCTCCACCTCAGCTACCTTCACCCCAGCGCCTCCCTCCCCGTCTCTTTCCTGATGAAGGGCTTTTTCCCCAAAACGTCGGTTCTACTACTCCTCGGATGTTGCTTAACCTGCTGATCTTTTCAGCACTGTACTGTTGACTAAACAGAATGACGTTATGCTCTTCAGGAATATCAAGCCTATGGCTAGCATACTGCCGGTATTTGAGGATGGTGATGACA
>NW_025207100.1:9875-12512 GCF_004010195.1 Chiloscyllium plagiosum | reverse complement strand
AGAGGGGAGTGGGAATGGGGCCTGGGGAGAGGGAGCTGGGGCCTGGGGAGAGGGAGCTGGGTCTGGGCATTCCCATGTCTAGATTGGGAGGGGTGTATTTCTGGAACACACTAGGGGGTGGAGAGACAGTGGGAAAAGAGAAATATGAAGAGGGGAGGAGTGTGAGTAAAGGGGGTGTGGGGGTGGGGGGGTGTATAGGGAGGGAGAATGTGAGGAGGGGAATGGTTCCATCGATGAGGATTGTCATTTCCGTGGTTGGAGTTGGGAGGCCGGGTTCAGTAAAGAGAAAGCTGAGGGAAGATTTGATCAAAATCCTGAGGCAACTGAGCAGAACAAATTGGGAGAAACAGTTTCAGCTTCTGCCAGGACTGAGTAAGAGAGGCACAGACTGAAGGAGTGACATTCGGGTCTGGAATGTTCCGCCTGAGAGAGTGGGGGAGGTTAGCTTCACTCGTGAAGGGGTCGTTATTGAAAGTTCATGCATTTAAGATTGGAGCGACTGGGCTTGTATACTCTATGCTACTCTCTCCCCACCCCCACCCTCCTCTAGCTTATCTCTCCACGCTTCAGGCTCTCTGCCTGTATTCCTGATGAAGGGCTGATTACCTTACGCTGAAAGACTGGAGCGACTGGGCTTGTATACCCTTGTGTTTAGAAGACTGAGAGGGGATTTGATTGAGGCATATAGGATTATTAAAGGATTGGACACTCTGGAGGCAGGAAACATGTTTCCGCTGATGGGTGAGCACCGAAGCAGAGGACACAGCTTAAAAATATGGGGTAGACCATTTAGGACAGAGATGAGGAGAAACTTCTTCACCCAGAGAGTGTTGGGTGTGTGGAATGCTCTGCTCCAGAGGGCAGTGGAGGCCCAGTCTCTGGATTCATTTAAGAAGGAGTTGGATAGAGCTCTCAAGGATAGTGGAATCAAGTGTTATGGAGATAAGGCAGGAACAGGACACTGATTAAGGATGATCAGCCATGATCATATTGAATGGTGGTGCAGGCTCGAAGGGCAGAATGGCCTACTCCTGCACCTATTGTCTATTGTCTATTTATTGTAAGAGGGTGAGAGGGTGGCACTGATTCAGTTGTTATTACAGAGAGCCAGCATGGAGATGATGGGCTGAATGGCCTCCTGAGCTGTCACCATTCTGTAACTCTAGTTCCGGGGATTGGGGAAGATCGCGGGGAAAGGCTGGTTTGGGGTGACTCAGGAGCATGGGAAGAGAAGGTTGGAATGTGGGCCAGTTAACAGCAGCACGTTGGCCGAGTGGGGAACGTTGGCGCAAAACAAGACAAGTGATCCCAGCTTTGTTTACTCCCCCGTGGTCTGTAATTGTCACTGGCTGGGCCTATGCCGTGAGGGAGGGGATTCCAGGATTGTGACCCAGCGACACTGAAGGAACGGCGATGTATTTCCAAGTCAGGATAATGAGGGGCCCGGAGGGGAACTTGCAGGGGGGTGGTGTTCCCATGTATCTGCTGCTCCTTGTCCTTCTAGATGGAAGTGGTCGTGGGTTTGGAAGGAGCTGCCTGAGGATCTTTGGTGAATCTCTGCAGGGCATCTTGTAGATGGTACACCCTGCTGCTACTGAGTGTCGGTGGGGGGAGGGAGGGGGATGTTTGTGGATGTGGTGCCAATCAAGTGTGGGCTGCTTTGTCCTGGATGGTGTCAAGTGTGACCACTTATTTCTCAGGTGAAACCTTATCAAAGATGGTGCTAACTACAGAGAGTCCAAATGGTGGGATTTGGATAATCCTGTTATGGTATCCCTCTGAAAGCTGCCTGGGGGGCGCGATGGCCCACTGATATTATCCAGAGACCCATCCTTACCGAGTCTAGCTGACGTGTAACCCCAGACCCACAGCGATGTCGGTGACTCTTAACTGCTCTCTGGGGATGGGCAATAAATGGTGACCTCACCAGCGCGCCCTCGTCCTGTGAATGAGTGAAGAAAAAAACTCTGGTGAGACACCGAATGATCCCAAGAATGAAAGGCCTAACATATGAGGAACTTTGGAGGACTCTGGGTATATACTCAATGGAGTTCAGAAGGATGAGGGGGGATCTAATTGAAACATACAGAGTACTGAATGGCTTGGACAGAGTGGATGTTGGGAAGATGTTTCCATTGGTAGGCGAGACTAGGACCTGAGGGCACAGCCTCAGAGTAAAGGGAAGACCTTTCAGAATGGAGATAAGGAGAAACTTCTTCACCCGGAGAGTGGGGAAATCTATAGAATTCATTCCAACAGAAGGCTGTGGGGGCCGGGTCACTGACAATATTCAAGATGGAGATAGAGAGGTTCTTAAGTTATCAAGGGGGTCAAGGGTTATGGACTGAAAGGGGGAGAATGGGGTTGAAAAACATATCAGTTGTGATTGAATGGTGGAGCAGACTCGATGGGCTGAATGGCCTAATTTCTGCTCCTTTGGTTTATGGTCTTATGGCACAGGAGGATCCCAGGCTGATATTGTCCAGGTTCTCCCCTTGTTGGGGAGGAGAGTGCTTCATATTCCCTCCCGATTGGGGACAGATGGGAAATGATCTCAGATACATCATCGTGGGTTAGACTGATGTACTCATCTCTCTCTCTGTCTCTCTCTCTCTCTCTCTGTCTCTCTCTCTCTCT
>NW_025207100.1:3006-6852 GCF_004010195.1 Chiloscyllium plagiosum | reverse complement strand
GGGGTTAGATACAGAGTAAAGTCCCTCTACACTGTCCCCCATCAAACACTCCCAGGGCAGGGACAGCACGGGGTTAGATACAGAGTAAAGCTCCCTCTACAATGGGCGAGAGCTGGCGTGTTAGTTTCTCCTTGCTGTGCTCTAACTGGGGGAGGTTTGTTTTGTAACAGAGCAATAAACCTGAGAAGGAGTGGGCAGTGAAGAGTTTGAAAGTCTATCTTGGAGTGAAGAAGAAACTGAAACCACCAACATGGTGAGTGAAATGTTGCTGTTAACTCTTTCCCGGGGTGTGGGCATCACTCACAAGGCGTACCTGACCGTCCCTACTTGCCCCCCCCCCCGACTCTGCGGCTCGCCCAGCTGCTTCAGGGGCAGTTAATAGTCAAACGCTTTACTGTTGGTTTGGAGTCACGTGTGTGTCTGAGTTCCAACCCGAAATGATGTCATTACGTTAGCTTCTTACACAGGATTTCTACAGAATTCCGATTTCACCATCTGCTGATCTGTCACTGGGGAAATATATGGATCTATCATAAAGGACACAATAACAGGACGTTCAGAAATATGTAACATAATCACAAAATGGAGATGCCGGTGTTGGACTGGGGTGGACAGAGTTAAAAATCCCACACCATCAAGTTATGGTCCAACAGGTTTAATTGGAAGCACTAGCTTTCGGAGCACCGCTCCTTTTTCCACATCCACCTGATGAAGGGGCAGCGCTCCGAGAGCTAGTGCTTCCAAATAAACCTGTTGGACTATAACCTGGTGCTGTGTGATTTTTAATATAACATAACCAAGCAGAGTCCCTGAGGCTTCATAAAGGGGAAGTGATGGCTGACATTTTGACTAGAGCTCGCTGAGGAAGGAACAAATGGGTTAGATATTAGATTTTTTTTAGATTAGATCACATTACAGTGTGGAAACAGGCCCATCGGCCCAACAAGTCCACACCGCCCCGCCGAAGCGTAACCCACCCATACCCCTACATTTACCCCTGCACCTAACACTACGGGCAATTTAGCATGGCCAATTCAGTCGCCCAAGGCCAGAATCGAACCCAGGTCTCTGGTGCTGTGAGGCAGCAGTGCTAACCACTGACCCACTGTGCTGCCCTTAAATATGGTACCACATAGAGTCATACAGTATGGAAGCTGACCCTTCGGCCCACCCAGTCCATGCTGACCATAATCCCAAACTAAACTAGTCCCACCTGCCTGCTCCTGGCCATATCCCACCAAACACTTCCTCTTCATGTATCCATCCAAATGTCTTTTAAGTGTTTTAATTGTACCCACATGCCCCACTTCCTCAGGAAGTTCGGCCTGAGTCAGGGACAGACTCCAAGCCAACTCCGGGGCTCAGTGCTGGGACAGCTCAGCATTATCAGGAGACGTACTGCTCAGTTCACATGATCAACTGTGTCTGATAGAGAGCAAAGCTCCCTCTACACTGTCCACACCAAACACTCCCACACACGAACCACCCTGTGTATAAAACATTTGCCCCTCATGTCTTTTTAAAACTCTCTTCTCTCACCTTAAAAATGTGCCCCCAGTCTTGAAATCCCCCATCCTAGGGAAAAGACACCTACCATTAACTCTATCTATATGCCTCATAATTTTATAGACCTCTATCAGGTTGCCTCTCAATGCCCCACGCTCCAGTGAAAAAAGTCCCAGCCCATCCAGCCTTTTTTTATACCTCAAACCCTCCGTACCCAGTAACATCGTGATAATTCTCTTCTGAACCCTCTGCAGCTTAACCATATCCTTCTGATCACACATGAGACCCCTTAATAAAGACGAGGTCATGGTGTTGGAGATGGTGTGTGTTAGTGTGGAGAGAGGATTGGTGAACAAGTCAAAGTTGGGATTCGGGGGAAGGGAGCATTGAAAGGAGGGAACCCTGTATCTTGTGTGCCACAGGGATCAGTGTTGGGGCTGCAATTCTGAACAATCTACTGTATATTAATGACTTGGATGGGGAAAGTGAATGTATTACAGGCATGTTGGTGGATGAAGCCAAAATAGGTGGGAAGGCCAGTAGGGAGACTGATAAAGGGAGATAGATAGATTTGGCTAAAATAAGATGGAATATAATGTGGGGAAATGATTATGTAATAATGTTATTAAGATTATGAAAAACAGAATATTATTAAAATGGAGGAAGACTGCATGAACCTGTATTATTGGGTGATATGCGAATCCTCCTGTTAAATACAGCTAGCATCCAAGCTCAGTGGGTAATAGGGAAGGCATAGGGACTGTTGGCCTTTAGTACCAAGGGAATGGAAGATAAAAGAAGGAAGGTTTTACTAAAATTATTAAGGCACGGGTCAGACCCCAGCTGGAATACTGTGAATGGTTTTGGGCCCTGTATCTAAGGAGAGACATCCTGGCATTGGAGACAGTCCAGAGAAGGAGCACTCAGCCGATCCTGGGGATGGAGGGACTGTCTGATGGGGAGAGGGTGAGCAGGTTGGGCCTGTACTCGTTGGAATTTAGAAAAATGAGAGGTGACCTTGTTGAAACATGTCAGATTTTTCAGGGACTTGACAGGGGGAGATGTGGAGCGGTTGTTTCTCCTGGTGGGAGAGTCTAGGACCTAGAGGGCACCATCTCAGAATAAGGGGTCATTTACAACAAAGATAGGGAGGAATTTCCTCTCCGCGGGGAGTGAATCTGGGGAATCCTTTACCACAGAGGGCTGTCGAGGCTGGGTCACTGAGGATATTCAAGGCCGAGAGAGAGAGATTTTTAATTGGGAAGGGAATCGAGGGTTATGGGGAAAAGGCAGGAAAGGGGAGTTGAGGATTATCAGATCAGCCATAACTTTATTCACTTATGGGATGTGGGTGTCACTGGCTGGGCCCAGCATTTGTTGCCCGTCCCTAGTTGCCCCTTCAGAAGGTGGGGGTGAGCTGCCTTCTTGAACCACTGCAGTCCATGTGGTTGACCCACAATGCCCTTAGGGAGGGAATTCCAGGATTGTGACCCAATGACAGTGAAGGAATGGCGATATATTTCCAAGTCAGGATGGGGAGGGGCTTGGAGGGGAACTTGCAGGGGGTGGTGTTCCTATATTTTGATGTAGATGATGTGAGCCTGATCTTCCACGGAGAATACGTTGATTGATCGAGCCACATGTTGCCATGACACCCGGTTGTGGTAGACAATATCTGACAATAAACTGTGTTCTCTGTTCCAGCTGGGGGTTCACCATTGTTTATGAAAACAAGGAAAAGCACGAGAAGCAGCATTGGTGAGTACTCCTGGGGATTCTGGGGGTAATTGTGGGATTCTGTGGGTAATTGCTGGGATTCTGTGGGTAATTGCTGGGATTCCAGGGGGTAATTGCTGGGATTCTGTGGGTAATTGCTGGGATTCTGTGGGTAATTGCTGGGATTCTGTGGGTAATTGCTGGGATTCTGTGGGTAATTGCTGGGATTCTGTGGGTAATTGCTGGGATTCTGTGGGTAATTGCTGGGATTCTGTGGGTAATTGCTGGGATTCTGTGGGTAATTGCTGGGATTCTGTGGGTAATTGCTGGGATTCTGTGGGTAATTGCTGGGATTCTGTGGGTAATTGCTGGGATTCTGTGGGTAATTGCTGGGATTCTGTGGGTAATTGCTGGGATTCTGTGGGTAATTGCTGGGATTCTGTGGGTAATTGCTGGGATTCTGTGGGTAATTGCTGGGATTCTGTGGGTAATTGCTGGGATTCTGTGGGTAATTGCTGGGATTCCAGGGGGTAATTGCTGGGATTCTGTGGGTAATTGCTGGGATTCTGGGGGTAATTTCTGGGATTCCAGGTGGTAATTTATGGGATTCCAGGGGTAATTGCT
>NW_025207100.1:0-1659 GCF_004010195.1 Chiloscyllium plagiosum | reverse complement strand
ATCTCACACTCAATCCACCTCACATCTCACCCTCAGACCACCCCATCATCTCACACTCAATCCACCCAACATCTCACACTCAATCCACCCCATCATCTCACACTCAGACTACCCCATTATCTCACACTCAATCCACCCCATCATCTCATACTCACTCTACATAATGTCTCACACTCAGTCCATCCCATCATCTCACACTCAGACAACCCCATCATCTCACACTCAATCCACCCCATCATCTCACACTCACTGTACATAATGTCTCACACTCAATCCACCTCATCATCTCATTCTCAGACCACCCCATCATCTCACATTCAATCCATCACATCACCTCACACTCAATCCACCTCATCATGTACACTGAGACCATCCCATCATCTCACACTCAGTCCACCCCATCATCTCACACTCAGTCCACCCCACATCTCACACTCAATCCATCCCATCATCTCACATTCAATCCACCCCATCATGTCACACTCACTCTACGTAATGTCTCACACCCAATCCACCCCATCTTCGCAAACACAATCCACCCCATCTCACACTCAGACCACCCCATCATCGCACACTCAATCCACCCCATCATCTCACACTCAAACCACCCCACATCTCACACTCAGTCTACGTAACATCTCACACTCAGACCATCCCAACATCTCACACTCATTAATCCCATCATCGCACACTCAATCCACCCCATCATCTCACACTCAAAACACACCATCATCTCACACTCAAAACACACCATCATCTCATACTCAGATCACCCCATCATCTCACACTCAGATCACCCCATCATCTGACACTCAATCCACCCCATTATCTCACACTCATGTACCCCAACATCTCACATTCAGACCACCCCAACATCTCACACTCAGACCATCCCATCATCTCACACTCAATTCACCCCATCATCTCACACTCAAAACACGCCATTATCTCACACTCAATCCACCCCATCATCTCACACTCATCCACCCCAACATCTCACATTCAGACCACCCCATCATCTCACACTCATCCACCCCAGCATCTCACATTCAGACCACCCCATCATCTCATGCCCGAAACGTCAATTCTCCTGCTCCTTGGATGCTGCCTGACCTGCTGCGCTTTTCCAGCAACACATTTTCAGCTCTGATCTCCAGCATCTGCAGTCCTCACTTTGTCCTCACACTCAATCCACCCAACATCTCACACTCAATCCACCCCATCATCTCACACCCAATCCACCCCATCATCTCACACTCAATCCACCCCATCTCACACTCAAACTACCCCATCATCTCACACCCAATCCACCCCATCATTTCACACTCAATCCCCCCATTATCTCACATTCAGACCACCCCATCATCTCACACTCAGACTACCCCACATCTCACACTCAGACCACCCCATCATCTCACAATCAGACCATCCCATCATCTCACACTCAGTCCACCACATCATCTCACTCTCATCACATGTCCAAAAGCAGCAGGAACCAGACAACATCCCAGCCTGGCCTGAAGGTGACACAGAGGCACACAAATACCAGGCAATGACCACCTCTGAAAAGAATGTAGGGATGTAGGGAGGTTGAGCAAACTGACCACCGCACCATGCGGCAGGGAGCCAGTCAAAATGGAGGAGAAAAGAGAAATGTAG
>NW_025207099.1:7916-12510 GCF_004010195.1 Chiloscyllium plagiosum | reverse complement strand
TTTTAGTCTGAATGACTGATTTATTTTTGTTTAACATGTTGGGCCGATCTTGTTGACCTAATTTTGGAGATGTTTACCAGAATTTCTGTGGCACACCTTCAGATCCCCAGGCTGGGAGATGTGAGTTCAGATTAGAACCTGCGGGATGGGACCGGGAATGGGTTGTAGAACCTGAAGGATATTTTAGTCTGAATGACTGATTTATTTTTGTTTAGCATGTTGGGCCGATCTTGTTGACCTAATTTTGGAGATGTTTACCAGAATTTCTGTGGCACAGCTTCAGATCCCCAGGCTGGGAGATGTGAGTTCAGATGTGAATCTATTTGCACATTCTGTCTGTGTGCCTGATACTGACCTGGAACTGCTCTGATAGAAAGCACTCTCCGTGCATCTGGTAGCATCCAAATCTACAGGACTTACCAGAGCTCACCTATCCAAACCCTTCATTTAGAATGTGCTTTATTTTTTCATTATTTTCAAATGGCAATTTCGTGAGATGCAGGAATTAGGGTTTGGGAAAATGATATCTTTATCATTGAAAGATGGGAAGCCTTCGAAAATGAGATTACTGTTTTCCAGAGACATTATAAAGTATTCCTATTCGGATGGAAGGAAATGCTGATGGGTGTAGGGTATGCTGGATGACAAGAGAACTAAGCTTTTGGTTAAGAAAAAGAAGGAAACATTTGTCAGGTATAGACATGAGAAATCAAGTGAATCCTCAGACTATAAAGGCAGGAGAACTGTATTTAAGAGGGTAATCAGTAGGGTAAAAAGGGGACACGAGATAGCTCTGACAAATAGGGTAAAGGAGAATCCAAGGGGTTTTTATAAATACATAAAGGACAAGAGGGTAAGGAGGGAGAAAATAGGGTCCCTCATAGATCAGCAAGGCAGCCTTTGTGTGCAGTCGCAGGAGTTGGGGGCGATACTAAACAAGTGTTTTGCATCAGTGTTTACTGTGGCGAAGCAAATGGAAGAGAAAGAATATGGGGAAATAGACGGTGGCAACTTGGAAACGTCTATATTTAAAAAAGAGGAGGTGCTGGATGTCTTGAAACACATAAAAGTGGATAAATCCCCAGGAACTGATCAGGTGTACCTTGGAACTTTGTGGGAAGCTCGGGAAATGATCGATGTGCGCCTTGCTGAGAAATTTATATAATCGACCATCACAGGTGAGGTATTTGAAATTTTGAGGTTCTCTAACGTGGTGCCACTATTTAAGAAAGATGGTCAAGGAAAGCTAGGAAAGTCTGGCCAGTGAGCCTGACATCAGTAGTGGGTAAAGTGTTGGAGGGTATCCTGCGATATAAGATTTACATGATTTAGTGACTGGGGATAGTCAGCATGGCTTTGTGTTTGGGAAAACAGGTCTCACGAAATTGATTGCTTTTTTTGAAGAAGTAACAAAAAGGATTGACGGGGGCCAATCATTGGATGTGATCTATATAGACTTCAGCGAGGCGTTCGAAAACGTTCCTCCTGGAAGATCGGTTCACAAGATTAGACCTCATGAAATACAGGGAGAACTAGCCGTTTGGATAGTAAACTGGCTCGAAGGTAGAAGACAGAGGGTGGTGGCGGACGGTTGCTTTTCACACTGGAGGCCGATGGTGTGCCACAAAGATCGGTGCTGGGTCCACTACATTTCGTCATTATATAAAAGATTTGGACATGAACATAGGAGGTACAGCTAATAAGTTTGCAGATTGCACCAAAATTTGAGATATAGTGGACAGTGAAGAAGGTTGCCTCAGATTACAACGGGATCTTGATCAGATGGGCAAATGGGCTGAGGAATAACAGATGGAGTTTAATTCAGATAAATGGGAGGTGCTACATTTTGGGAAAGCACATCTGAGCAGGGCTTATACAATTAATAGTAAGGTCCTAGGGAGTGTTGCTGAACAAAGATACCTTGGAGTTCATAGCACCTTGAAAGTAGAGTCGCAGGTACGCGGATAGTGAAGTAGGTGTTCGGTATGTTTTCCTTTATTGGTCAGATCACTGAGTACAGGAGTTTGGAGGTCATGTTGCAGCTGTGCAGGATACTGGTTAGGCCACGTTTGGAATATTGCGTGCAATTCTGGTCTTTTTACTACTGGAAAGATGTTGTGAAACTTCAGAAAAGTTTTACAAGGATGTTGTCAGGGTTAGATGATTTGAGCTATCGGGAGAGGCTGAAACGACTGGGACTGTTTTCCTTGGAGCGTCGGAGGCTGAGGGGTGAAATTCTTAAGGTTTGTAAAATCATGAGGGGCATGGATAGGATAAACAAACAATGTCGTTTCCCTGGGGTGGTGGAGACCAGAGCCAGAGGGCATAGGTTTAGGGTGAGAGATGAAAGATTTAAAAGGGACCTAAGGGGCAACATTTTCACGCAGAATGTGGTGTATGTTTGGAGTGTACTGCCAGAGGAAATGGTGGAGGCTGGTAAAATTGCAGAATTCAGAAGGCATCTGGATTGGTATGTGAATAAAAAGGGTTTAGTGGGATATGGGGCAAGTGCTGGCATATGGGACGATGTGTTATTCAAAGAAACACTGATTAAAACATTCAAGGAGGATCCCGGATAACATCATTCTTGCCAATGTATCTGTTCCAGATTATACAAAGATTGAAGTCCCCCAAAATTATCACACCACCTTTGTTACAAAGTGCAATGAATTCCTGTTTAATGCAGGGATGTGCAACGAAATACTGATAGCCAGCTTAAAAAAATGTCCTCTTGCTTTTGTTTTTGACACGTAGCACCCAGCATTTGCATTCAGGCTGATTCAATTGCATAATCTGAGGCCAAAAGCTTTCTCTGTAATGCCTTTGTTATCCATTAGTGTCAGGGTCCCCATCTTGCTTTTCCGTTCTGCCTGAGATCCTGTAAGGTTGTTCACAGTTGAATATTTATGTTCCACCTTTTGTTCACCATGTACTCACGTCTGTCTGATGACTAAATCTCATTTTTCTCTGTACTCACGTCTGTCTGATGACTAAATCTCATTTTTCTCTGTGTCACAACTCACCATAATGCAGAGACTTTGTCCATTCCAAAAATAAACAGCATTATAATTAACATTTTCCCACAATGTCCTGTCACAATGATATTCGCTGGTGTCCAGTTTTAGTTCAACTCTGTCCTTTCCTGTTCCTTTGTGCTTGTCGTCAGCCTCATCCCCATGCGGTTCCGAGGCTTCACATTTTCTCATGGGATTTGGAAATCTGGTTTCACCTGAACCCTGTCCCTGCATCCTCTCTGTCAGTTTAAAGCCCTATCCATAAACCGACCGACATGATTGGCCAGGACACTGCTTCCAGCTGGGTTGGTTTTAATGCACTCTTGGGATGTTGCTGTCTCTGGCTGGCCAGCATCTTAGGCTTACCCTGACCAGTCTTAGACCTGAGTGGTTTGCCAGACCATTTCAGAGGGTGTTTGAGAGTCAAACCAATTGCTCTGAGTCTGGATTCATATGTCGGCCTGATCGGCAACCAATAACAGATTTCCTGACTTAAATGGTATTCAGTAGTCAGATGGGTAACCCTGCATTAAATTCTGGATGCACAGTCGAGTGAGAGTAACGCGAGATCATTGCCTGGCACACTGATAGCTCCCACATCTCTGAGTACTGATCCAAATGCACCTTCTTCCTGACCGTGGTTTGATTGTGATGCCTTCTTGCACTCTGGTGATATCACTCAGTATCTCTCCATGTGATATCTGTCACCGTGAGGATTTAATTGCTGCCGGTGAGTGCAGCCTTTGCAGTTGCTCCAGATCCTGAGCCAACAGAACTCTCCACTCCACGGAGACGAGGCAGCTCAGGCCAGGGATGGAGACAGGGATTTTCCAGATCTCTGTGGGGCTCAGTGCCATTCTCCATGTGTAAACCTCACTGCATCAGTTTAATTTCCAATTCTGTCAAGTTCTCTGTCTCCTATAGGTGATCAGGATGTTTTTGACTCAGCAGAAGTGCAAATTCCTGTTTCATTCATCACCACACTGAAGACAGTTGGTCTGCGAGAGTGAGATCTAGAGCCTTCAGTAAATCCTGCAGATAGGTAAGATCACTCACAATGAACAGAGCAGAGTATACTTAAGGCATCAAACTTTGGTCCAGAAGACATGACATAGATACAGTGTTGAAGCACGAACACAGAGCATGATGGTTTCCAGGCTCAATCTCCACCATCTTGTTTATTTTCATCACTGCTGTACTGAGACTTCCCATGTCAATGTCGGAAGTTGAAAGTTATCAATCCAGGCCTGTACTGTCTTAGTGAGGATCAGTACAATAAAGGGGAAACCAGGCCTCCCCCCATTGAAACCTGGGATCCTTCTGTTCTATATTCCCCCCTCACGCTGTCTCCTGTCGTGTGATAGAGTCGTACAGCAAGGAGACATACCTTTCAGATCAACTCATTTGCGGAAGTGTCTTGAATGCTTGTACTTGCCAGAAAATTTCCTGTTTCTATAACCTCCACCCCTCTCATACTCCCGCTGTAGATTTGAAACCTACTCCAATGCTGATGACTCTCCCAGTGTGTACATTGCTCCAGTGTTGATAACATGCCCAATCTCAATAATCTCATCCTGTAC
>NW_025207099.1:0-5686 GCF_004010195.1 Chiloscyllium plagiosum | reverse complement strand
TCTCCCCACCAATCTAATCATCTCCATAAACTTCTCCAGCTCTTACACCCCTATCTGTGTAAACGTTACACTCCCCTACAACCATACCTAAAGCAGAAACCTCCTCCAGTGTGTGCAATGCTCCCTATCTGTGTTAGTGTCTCCAGGCTCTATTGCTGTTCCTGTCTCTGTAAGATCTGACAGATTGTCCAGCTTTCCGGTCCAATTAATTTCCAGAACCTCAGCATCCGACATCAGCAAATGTTTTCATTAACTACAGCCTTCCATATCTCTGTTCATCCCTCAATTCTATACAACTTCATAATCTCTGTAAATAACACCATTCCATAAAATTCTCCATGTCTGCGTAAACTGCGTCAATTCTACAGTGAGAAGCCTCACTGTCCTTTTGATCACCTCTAGTACCTTCAGATCTCCCTGCATCTTTCCTGACTCAATTGAATACAGCTCATCCTATGTTATAACTCCTCTAACTCATATATTACTCCCAATCTCTGTGATATTTTTTCAGTTACTGCAATTCTCATTCTTTATCTCCGGAGCTTCCAATTCCCCCGATCGATGTAAGGTTATTGATCTCTTGCAGCATGTTTAACACCTGTAATAGCCTCCAACTTCTCACAGCATCCTGTCGCTGTAACCTCCTCGAATACTACAGCTCACTGTCTTTGTAATATCTTACAGTATCTGCAACCCTGTTGATTTCTGTAACCTCCTCCAGAACAGCACTCCACATCTCTGTGTAACTGATGGGAATGCTGCAAACCTGCCGTCACAGTCCTCACTAACTCTCTGAACTCCTGCAGCCCTACAACACTCAGTATCTCTAGCTCCTCCAATCCCTACAATTCTCCCTGGCTGTGTGAACTGATCAAGCCCCTTCAACCCTCCCTATCTCACTCACTCCTGCAGCTCCAACTATTGTCCATGTCAGTGTAATTCCCGGCACCAACAATCCTCCCGGTCTCTATAAACTCCTGCAGCTCCAACTACCACCCCAAGCTGTGTAATCTCGAGTCCGTCCAATCCTCCCTTTCTCTATAAACTCATGTAGCTCTACATACCACCCCATCCGTCTAATCTCATGTGCCTATAACCCTCCCTTTCTCTAAAAACCTTTGTAGCTCCAACTACTACTGTGTAATCTCTAGTCCCTATATTCCTCCAGATCTCTGTAAATCCTTCAGAACTGATAACTCTGTAACTCTCCTTGACATCTTTCAGCCAGACAACCTATCTGATCTCTAACCACCAACAGTGATTTCAAACCACCCGAACTCTATAACATCCTCCAGTCTCTACAAACCAGCTTTTTTGCGTTAGCTTCTCTGGTATCTGTATTCCGGTTACAGATCCTTGCTCAGGGAAACAATGTCTCAGTACTGAACCTGTAAGAACACAAGAATCTTTGGTGTATCAATAAATTTGCCTCATTTTCTAAATTGTAACGACTGCAAGTTCAACCTTCTCCACCTCTTCTCATCAATATCCCTCCATTTTGAAGATCAGCCTGGTGAACCTTCTCTGGACTGCCTTCAATGCAAGAACATTTTCCCTCTAGATAGGGGACAATACCTGTTCACAGTATTCTCAGTGTGGGCTGACTGGAGTCCTCTATGTTTTTTTACAAGCCTTCACTATTTTTATTCTCCGTTCCCTTTTAAATCAATGCCAGCATTCCATTTACATTCTCTATGTCCTGCTGGTCTTGTATGCTACCTTTCTGAGACTTATACACAAGGTTTCCCACGTTACTCAGTGGCGTAGCTTTCTGCAGTTGATCTGAAATCAAGAGGTGACAGCAATAATCACAAAAGTGCTGGAATGTATGGTAAACGATATGCCAGAAATGCTAGCTGCACACTTGGAAACCTATGGAATTAGTGCAGACCATCATGTATAGGGATAGAATTCGGCCATTCGGTCCATCAGGTCTATTTTACTGACTATTTGGAATGCTCCCATTCTCTGCACCTCCTCATGTCCTGAGGGTCTTTGAACACCACCAGAGCTCCAAAAGTTTATATTTCCCCCAGTTACTGCAAGTCTTCTAACTCTGTAACATCCAACAGTCTCCACTACCATACAACACTTGCTGGCTCTCAATTTGCATTTGTTGAAAATTGTGTTGCTGGAAAAGCGCAGCAGATAAGGCAGCATCCAAGGTGCAGGAGAATCGATGTTTCGGGGCTGACTGGGACTTGGCGTTGGAGAAACAGCAGAGCAGGAGGCTCGAAATCAGCACAGAGTCACAGAGGGAGTGACCGTGTGAGGGAGCAACTTGGGGCAGGAGCATGAGGCTCACTCATACCTGCGAGTTACTGAGGCACAAATGTGGGAGGATATAAATCAGCACTGAGGATCAAGGCCTTGTAATACCTGGCAGTCACAGAGACGGTGACCCTGTGATGGAGCAGAGTGGAGTGGAGCTGGAGGATTACACGTACCTGGGAGTCACAGAGACGGTGACCCTGTGAGGGAGCAGAGTGGAGTGGGAGCTGGAGGATTACACGTACCTGGGAGTCACAGAGACGGTGACCCTGTGAGGGAGCAGAGTGGAGTGGAAGCCGGAGGATTACACGTACCTGGCAGTCACAGAGACGGTGACCCTGTGAGGGAGCAGAGTGGAGTGGAAACTGGAGGATTATACGTACCTGGGAGTCACAGAGAAAGTGACCCTGTGAGGGAGTGTAGTGTAGTGAGAGCTGGATGATTGCACGTATATGGTAATCTCAGAGATAACTTTCTGCTGTGGGGACCTGCATGCACTGACTTTGAAAGTAGCGCAAGAGCCATCACAGAAAAGGCTGTAAGTTCATTGGCTGATAAATACACCGTTATTGGCGAATGTCAGTCAATTGCTATAAGTTAGCAAATTTATTTTTTGAACTTCTGAAATAAGGGTTGATCTCAGAAATAAGAGGCAGAAGTGAAATTCTCAGCCAATATAATAAATTACCCTCAGTAAGCCACAGTGGAATAAGGGGCTTAACCATATTGTGATTTCCCTGACGTTAACTTCATTCTAAGTAATTAACTAAGTTACTCCGGACATGTTGCATTTTAGGACATGGCAGCAAATATTTGTCAGATGGAAAGTGTGTTCTGTTACATTGGGAAGTAATAGACCCTGTTCGTGTCCGAGATGGACACTGGTTCTTGGAGCTCAGACAGGGACTAGAGACTGTATGCAATATCTGTGATGCTGAGAGTTAGGGTGACCGCACGCGCACGATCACCCTGCAGACATGACGGCCTGGAAGAATGAAGGGAATGGGGGACTAGGCAATTTAAGAGAAACAGTCAGGGAATAAAAGAATATTCTGGTATCTCCCTCGCAATTCATTTTCCCAGTTTGGAAGCTGATGAAGGTGCGGGCTGTTCTGGAGAGTGCAGTCGGAGCTTTGTCTATAGTACCACAAGCAGCCTGACTGTACAGAAGGGGAGAGAGAAGGAAGGAGGAACAATAGTCACAGGGGAGTCAGGAAAGTGAAGAAGGTGTCAGTGTGTCTGTAATTCCAGGATAGCATGGCTAAAAATGTCACGGTGTCTTCAGGACATTCGCCTGTGGGCCAGTGAGCAGGCATGACCATGTTGGTAGGAATGACCTGGGTAGGAAGGGTGAAGTGGTCTGGGAGTCACAATTTAGGGAGCTAGGTGGATGGTTAGCAAGTGGGACCTCAAATGTAGCAATCCTTGGAATAATCTCAGTGCCGTGTCCAAGTGAGAACAGAACTCGGAGTTTTAGGTAGATGAGTGTGTGACTGGAACGATTGTGCAGCAGGAAGGGCTTCAGATTCCTGGGACATTGGCACTGTTTCAGGGAAATGCAGCAACTGTGCAAGCTCGATGGGCTAACGTGACAGAGCTGGGACTGAATTCCTTACGGGGTGTTTGGGAGGGATTGAAAATAACTTGGTGTGTGGTTCGGATCCTAAAAAGAATAGTAAAGGAACGACGAGGATTCTCAAAATAATGGGATGTGCAGTTGGTGCTAATTTACAACAACAAGTTTAACAGTGGAAGATGGAGTGAGAAAGAAACCCTTAATCTGTTGTACTCTGCATGGATGTGAATACTCAGAGTCTGGGGAGTTCCAAATGCAGATTAGTGTGTGGAAATCTGGTGGACACCGAGAGCTGGCTCGAGGATGTCAGGACTGGATGTTAAATATTGCTGGGTATAAAGAATTCCAAAATGATTGGAGGGAAGGGAAAGGATGAAGGTAGAAGTACTGGTTGAGATTAGCGTTAGTTAAGGGGACCAAGAGAAGGGGATCCATCCAAGGACAGAATGAATTTGACTGGAGCTACAGAACAAAAGGTGTACAATTAAACTGTGAGGTACAGTCTATCAACCAGCAACCATTGGAAAGGATGGAAAGAATAAATATGCAGGGTCATTTGAGAGTGATGACAATACTACAGATTAGATATACTGAGAAACTTAATTTATCCAGATATTGACTGGGTAACTGGTGTTGCAGGGTCATGAGAGGTCTGTATCCCTAGATTACAAGGAGGAGAGATCACTGCAGGAGTATGTGTCCAGCCCAAGAGAGTATGTACGGTTGGACCAGGTCCATGGGAAAAGGTGGGACAAGTGGATCCAGTGGCAGTAGGGGAACGTTTTGGGGCGCAACAATCATTATATTGTAACATTCAGGATGATGATGGAGAATCATGTGCAATAATTGAGACTAAGAAATATTAGTTGACTAAGAGCAGCCTTCAATGGGGCAAGAATGAAGCTGGGAACCTTTCAACAAGGCCAGTGAAATGGTAGCTTTAAATAGTGTGAACCAGGTCAGATTGAGCTGGGATTATGGAGATGGGGCTGCAGTGTGACCATGACTGAAATCTAAATAATCACAGGTTTTCCCCATTTCTACATTTCAAGGATAAATAGGCCAAAACAGTGAAGTAGCATTGTGTATAAAGGATGGGATCAGTATTATTGTGATGCTAATAAATTTACACACTGCTCCTCTCTGCCCTCACCGCTCATCTCTGCGTATTGATCCTATCAGATATTGGTTATCTTTGAAAACTTCAGAAAATAGCGTTATAGAGAAGATCACTCTGTCCACTGTCTGCATTGGAAAAAAAAATATATCTTTTTAAAGCCCTAGTTCTGTATCCCAGGATACTATAGGACTTCAGCTACAGATCCCGGCACCTTTATTAAAAATGGCTTGAGAGTTTCTGTCTCCACTCTACTTCCATGTGTGACTCCCAGATCCCGATCATAAACTGCTTTTTATAACAACGTTCCTCATCACTTCTCTAATATTTCAACCAATTCTTTTCAATATTTGCCACTGGTAACTGAGCTCTCTAACAGGAACAAGGTATTCTCTCCCTGTCTATCCAGGTTCCTGACAATATGTGTACCCCAATCAAAACTACTCTCAGCATCCTCCATTCAAATCTTTCCCGATAGTTGCACTTCCACTATCACAGGGTAACGAATCTCCTCTGTCCTCTCTCCAGTCCAATTCCATCCTTCCATGTGATAGGGTGACCAGAACTGCACACCACCCCCAAGCTGTGACTGAACTCATTATTTATGCAGTTCCAGAATAAGCTTCCTGCTCTAAAATTCTGCCCTTTGGCTGATAGAGGAAATGATGCCATTTGCTACATTAACGAGATTATTGATGTTTCTAGCTACCTTCATTTATCCG
>NW_025207098.1:0-12507 GCF_004010195.1 Chiloscyllium plagiosum | reverse complement strand
GTTTTCTCCTTGTGCTTGGTTTCGTCCCAAGCCCAACATGTACAGCTTAGGTGAATTGACTATGCTACATTGCCCAAAGCGTTCGGTTCTGGGTGGGTAACTTGTCAGAGAGTCGGTGTGAACTTGTTGGACTGAAAGATCCATTTCCACTTTGGAGAGATTCAATGCCTTCCGAATGTTTAGTAACCATGACCAATTCAGTTCTTTCTTCTGTCTCTCTCATATTTATTGTATCACAAAGAGTTGCAAGCAAACATCACCAGCATGAAGGCTGAAACCTTTATTTGAATCCACAACCTGGTGCGTATTTTGCAAGTGCAGACGTATACTCGATATGACCTTTGTTTTTATTCAGCTGCATGGTATCTAAGATCAACTAGTCACCAAAATGCTGCTGTTTGATTCCTAGCCATTTTCGATTAAAATAAAACAACTAATTAGTTGAATCTTAAGAAACCTCTGGCCACCATACTGACAGTAACAAACTTGAATGACACTTTGTAATGACTAAGTGATCCAGGTGAATTATCTGAAGAATCTCAGGTATTGTTGCTCCGAGTATCACCAATTACCCTTCGAATATTAGAAAGTCATTGATGAGAGTGAGGTGTCGACATTGCTCCAAGTCCTGGCACAAGGGAGAAATATTGATTAGATTTCCTGAACAGCTCCATCAGATATTTAAGATACATTCTACATCACATTTTTCAGCTTCCTGATACATCTAGTTACCTTTCTGTCGGTGGTAAATCTTTTTGACTTCTGAGATTTAGACTTCAGCCTCCTAAATGAAAGCGAAACCTGTTTTCACTCTGTTATCCTGAATGGTATCTAGTGCTTCGCCTGCACGGATTCAATGGCTAAGTAATAACTTATCAGCCTGCGTTTCATCTTCTTATACCTGAAAGAGTACTGTGCCAATCCTGTTGAAGGTGGATTGGGTTATATGTTGGTCACAAGCTGTGGATTAGTATATGCCAGTTTTGCTCGAATAATTCATTCTGTTCACTGTTAACCCTGGTGTGCTCCCTGTCTCAAAGACGGATATACATCTGCTACATTTGGCAACAACATTTCCACCTGGTTTACATTCGTAATTTGATGGTGATGGAAAATCGTTATTGGTCGTGGTGTTCTCGGGGTTGACTGGGATACCTGGAGCTTATTTCCTTGTTGTTCCCCACACAAACCTATATTTCTGATCATGCTCATGCATGAGGGGACCCAGAACTTTCTGTATTGCAATATTTTTTCAGTCTCTCTAATTCTATTTTACTTTTGTATTTGTTAAGGCTGCCCATAACTGAGCAGCACGAAATGACGGGTTGGTGATGATTCGCCACGGCACATTCGCCCGCAAAATGACTGAATGCTACCCCACTAGCTCTGAAGAGCATGGCTGACAGTAATTAGGGAGCTTTAGAAATGTCTTTTTAATGTAATCTCCACTCATGGAAAATAGCAAGTCTATGTAATGAAGGCTACTAGCTAGGATGGAATGTGCAGCTGCAGTGGTTTACATAATAATAAAATTTCACACTAATTTGTTGTTTCTCTTGAATTATTTCATCAATCTGAAACAATATTAAGTGTAAGTTATCGTTAAGACCCTTTAGATAATCATACATAGAAATTCAGAAGTAATTATGCATCCACATAGATACAAAAAGGTCACTAAAAGCATTAGAGAAAAAGATTCAAACCACTGTCAGACAGTAGAAACCCGCCCCACACCGCCCCCCACCCCCATCCCAGCAACCCAATCATTACAGGGAAGAGCGAGATGATCACACATTGGAATGTATACTTAATTCACACGTTGAAATACAACTTGACAGCTTAAAAAAATCAACCATTGGATGTAGCCATATAAGTTTGTTGGAACTGATCAATAATCAATATTCCTTTGGATTCTCTGCATTGAGAAAGTTAGAAGTCCCCTATCTAATTACTTGGTAGTTAAACACACAGCAGCAAGCAAATTGTTGGCACAGAATGTTGTAAAAAAGATCCAATCACAGTTTGACAACCCAGCACCATTCCCCAATATTGTACAGGGGAGCAGATGTGCACAGCGATTTCAGAAAGGGACAAGGAAAATAGCTAAATTGAGAATCTGCTTGCACGAGGCTGGAGTACATTTGACACAGTGCTATGTGGAGTTGTCGAGTGCCATTCCCTGCATAATACCAGTAATTGCTTGAATAAACATCTATGCGCCTGAACTCTGCTGCCTCATGAAATTGTGTTCTGGAGAGGTCTCTTGAAAAAATCCAAAACCTTTGAATTTTTTCCACATTACACTCTACCTTCCAAAATGCTTCCTCACCCACATCACCAGCCTTTATCTATTTTGATTTTCTTGCTCCTCGGATGCTGCCTGATCTGCTGTGCTTTTCCAGCACTACCTCTATCCCCTGCCTATTCATGGAACTGGCAAGGTGCATCTTAAAATGTGGTTATTGTATCCACCTGAACTACCACCTCTGGCAGTGCATTACAAGCATTTACCACCTTCTTTCTGAAAGACATGTCTCGCTCATCTTTTTTTTTCAAAACACTTACCTAGTAATTGCCATTTCTACCATGGGAAAAATACTCCAACTATCCATATCTCTCAATTTATAAATCGCTATGAGGTTGCACCTCATCCTTCAACGTTCAAGTGAAAACAAATTAAGTTTGTCCAATATCTCCTCATTGTTAAGAACCTTCAAACTAGGCAACATCCTAGTAAACCATTTCTGCACCCTCTCAAAAGCCTCCACATGCTGCTAGAATTGTGGTGACTGGAATTGTACACAACATTTGAAATATGACCAAACTGAAGTTCTCTACAGCAGCAACAGTACTTGCCAGATTTTATAATCTATCTCATAACTGATGCAAGCAAACATGCTCTGTGCTTCTGGCTCTTCTTAAATAAAGGGACAATATACTGGCTATTCTCCAGTCCACTGGGATCACTCCCACACTAAAGAGGAGACAAGCATTTCATACAAGGCCCCAGCAATTTCCTCACCTGCCTCCATCAACATTTGAAGATAGAACCCATCAGATCCTGAGAGCATGCGTACCTTTATGCATTTTAGAACTCTCAAAACCTTCTCCTTTTTCATATTGATATTGATAATCAGCATACCCTCCTGAGACAGGCCATTCACCATGTCCTCCTCCTTCGTGAATACTAATGCAAAGTACTCAGCAAGAACCTCATCCACTTCTTCTCGCTCCATGCACAAGTTCTCTCCTTTGTCCATGAGGGGACCTACATTAACTCTAGCTCTCCTCTTGCCCCTTATGTATGCAATGTCTTAGGATTTTCCTTTATCGTGTTTTCCAAAGACATTTTATGGTCACTTTTATCCATCCTAATTCCTTGTTTCAGTTCTTTCTTGCTATCTTGGAATTCTTTGGGGGCTCTTTGAGTCGTCTCTCACTTCCGTTTGTGTCCAAGATTCCTGAATCTTATCATCAATCTGAACCAACTGGTCCTGAACTGTATTCAACTGGTCTTTAAAAGATTCCCACTTGCCAGACTTATCTTCAAACAGCTGTCATTTGTTCCGGCCTAATATTGTGTTAATTAGACTCCATGTAGTTTTTTTATTCATTTGAGTACCACTGATATCCTTATCCACTTAAAACTTACAGAATGAGGGTTACGGTTTTCAAAATGCTCCTCCACTGAAATCTTAATCACGTGACAGGGCTCCTTCTCCAATTCTAGACTGAACATGTCCCTCCCCTAGTTGAACTATTTATATATTGTTTAAAAAAAGTGTCCTGGATATACTTTAAAAAATCTTTCCCATTCATGCCACAGGCACACAACGATTCCCAGTCAATATTGAACTTAAAATCGCTCACCACAGCAATCCTGTTTTCATTTCCCCCCCCCCCCCCCCCCATATTCTGTCCACATATCTGTTCGTCTGTCACCGGCTGACTATTGACAGTCCAATCCCAGCACGGTGGTTGTACCCTCCCTCTTGCTGAGTTCTGTCCATATGGCCTTTCGTTATAGTTTTCATGAAATAGAGCCGTGGCCTCTCCACAATATTGTTCCTCCGCCAATCCCCAATGGATGTTGAATAGTTCGTACTTTTGGCAGCTTCGGATCATCCAATCAGGGTGGGAGGGGCTTGGTGGAGACTGGCATGGGGCGGGGTTATCAATGTGCGTAAGAGAGAAGGGCTCAGCTCTCAACCAGAGGGAGGGGATGTGCACTGTATTTCCAATGTTGTCTCACAAACGATAAATACTGCTAAACAAAGGGTTACCTTGAAGTAATAAGGCTGCCTGGCTGGAGGAAATTGTGCCTGACTTTCATTAGCAAATCATAAAGTTTTTGGTGCTGTCAACATTTTATCAAGCCATTATATGGTTATTGATGTTGTGTCGTGTTTGCATTCTCTCGGTTTTTGACTCAGGGAACAGAATACAGACATCTCAGAATTCTGCAATTATTCATTCCATTTAAGTGATATTCTGCTTCATTATTCTTCCGCCCATGTAAATGGCTTCACATTTTTCCACATTATATTCCATAAAGTCATAGAGTAATAGTGGTGCACAGCATGGAAACAGACCCTTCAGTCCAACTCATCCATGCCGACCAGATGTCCTACATTATGGAATTCAATGTAGCTAAGTGCGAGGTGATTCACTTTGGGAAGAATAACAAAAAGATGGGGTACTGGGCTAATGGTCGGATACTTGGTAGTGTGGATGAGCAGAGGGATCTTGGTGTCCATGTACACAAATTTTTGAAAGTTGCCACCCAGGTAAATAGTGGGGTGAGGAAGGCATATGGCGTACTGGCTTTTATTGGTAGAGGAATTGAGTTCCGGAGTCCTGGGGTCATGTTGCAGTTGTATAAGACTCTGGTGCGGCTGCATCTGGAATATTGTGTGCAGTTTTGGTCGCCATACTATAGGAAGGATGTGGTGGCACTGGAACGGGTGCAGAGGAGGTTTACTAGGATGTTGCCTGGTATGGTAGGAAGTTCGTATGAGGAAAGGCTGAGGCACTTGGGGTTGTTTTCAATGGTGTAAAGAAGGTTTAGGGGTGACTTGATGATTAGGGGTTTAGATAGGGTTGACCATGAGAACCTTTTTCCACGTATGGAGTCAGCTATTACGAGGGGGCATAGCTTTAAATTAAGGGGGTGGTAGATATAGGACTGAAGTTAGGGTTAGGTTCTTCACTCAGCGAGTCGTAAGTTCATGGAATGCCCTGCCAGCAGCAGTGGTGGACTCTCCCTCTTTATGGGCATTTAAGCGGGCATTGGATAGGTATATGGAGGATAGTGGGTTAGTATAGGTTAGGTGGGCTTGGATCGGCGCAACATCGAGGGCCAAAGGGCCTGTACTGCGCTGTATTCTTCTATGTTCTATGTTCTATGTGTGTGTTGCTGACTCTGTTCATCGCGTTTCACCGTAAGGGACTGTTTAAGTTACAATCATTATGCATTTTAGAAATCTCAAAACCTTCTCATTTTTCATATTGATATGGCCCAGAAAATCTCTTTCAACCGGCGATTCTGCACTCCTGCTCTCATTCTATTTCTCTGTATACACTTTTTTTTTCTACATTCCTTACCTTTCTTTTTACTTTCACCACGACTCTATCCCCAATTACTGACCTCTTCCTCTCCCCGTTTTTTCCTCAGATGTGAAATCACAGACTATCCACCAGAACCCCACCGCTGTCTCCAAATTTCTCGGAGAGGGAGTGAAACTGGAGTGCAATGTGGAGGGCAGCAGCAGTAGTAATCTCTACTTGTACTGGTACAGCCAGACCCCGGGAAAAGAGCTACAGCTGATGTTTTACTCCAGTACAGCACAGTACGTGACTCCACCGGAGCCGGTGGACGGTTTCACCGCTGACAGACCGAGTACCACCAAGTTCAGCATGAAGTCCTCCAACCTCCAAGTGAAACACTCAGCCGTGTATTACTGCGCCTGGAGTCTTCACAGTGACTCAGCGAGAGGGAGCAGCTCAACAAAAACCCAAACGGTAACAGGAAGCAACTGTTATCATCAAAACCTAACGATATTTTCCTGGTTTTGTTTAATTATGGGCAACAAGGGCAGGAATAAAAAAAGTAATGACGTGTAGAGATATTGTTAACACAAAACATGGAGCACAGGAACAAATCCTTCAACTCTGTCTCGACACACGACGCCTTTCTGAACTGGAAACCTCTACGCTGCATTCCCTGTCTCTTCGTGTATACGTCAAGATGACTCTTAAAAGTTGCTGTTGCATCCGCCTCCAGCGCCTGCTGTACTAGTGCACTCCAGCACTTAGCAGCCTGAGGTTTTTTTTTGAACAAAAACTTGCCTGTCACACTTCCTTTAAACTTACTCCTTTTTACCTTAAACATATGACTCCAAGTAAATGACATTTCTACCCTGAGGGAAAAGACTGTCCATTCTATTCATGCCTCTCAATTTTATAAACTTCCATCACACCGCCCTTCATCCTCTGACGCTTCACTACCTCTCAAGACAAGCAACGTTCTCTTTTCTGCAACCCCTCAAAGTCGCTACATCCTGCTTGGTAGTGTGATACTGTTGAGGGTGAGTATGAAATTGAATAAAGAGAAAACTTTCAAACGCCAAGAAAGTTTGACTAGGTTCGTATGTGTTGAAAAGCAGGAAGCTGTTGAAAAGTTGTATCAATAGTTTAGGCTCTGAGGAACTTCTAAACTCGAGGTCACGACAGTCCCTAAGAGTAAATCCGAACGGGAAGTCAGGAGAAACATTTTTTTGTCCGAGAGTGTAAGAATGTGGAATTCGGAGATACATAGAATGGATTCAGAAGAATGCACTGAAAAGGATCAATTGATAGAAAAAGGAAGGGATAATAATGGAAATCGGAAGATATCAGTGAAAAGACACCAGGAGGAATTTACATTATTTTTCTATTGGTGCAATAGAGGGCGCTTTTGCACCATGAAATGCACCTGGGGTTGGACAGGAACAGAGACCAAATTGTCCCTCAAGCTTGCGCTGGCAATCAAATAGACCAGAGTGGAGCAATGCGTAAATTCAGTCTATTCACATCCACTAACCATTCGTTTACACAGTGACCCGATTAAAATATATTAGTTTCCGTTTTGAACTGACCAGCAGCATTGGCTGCGCTTTGGGGAGAGAGTAAATGCGAGACATCTTGACTGAGGGAGCAAAACTCCGTGAAGGCGAAGAGGTCCTCCTTAAATTCTATAAATCCGTTAATCTCTCAACTTCCGTCGCCATGGGAGACTTAAATAACTTGTTTCGACTTTAACCGTTGAACATCGAAAGATCGTCGCTGGGATCATCGCTGGTAAGCAGTTCATATCTTCGAGCCGAATCTGCTATTCAATATGATCACGGATGACCCTGTTTCAATACCAAATTCCTGCTTTCTCCCCCAAAGCCCTGACGTCTTTGGAATTAAAAATATACTATCTCTTTCTTGAATATATTCAGTGACTAGGCCTCCACAGCCTTCCTTAATGGAGAATTTCACAAGTTCACTGAGTGAAGAAATCACATCGGAAAAATGAGAGGGTCCAGGGGAATTAGACTATATAGTTGGGAGAAGACCAGGAATTATCCACTAATTACTAATGAACTGTTACAAAATCGTAACAGCCCCCCTACATTCCTGAGGCAAAGGTAAATTCAGTAAAATACAGTGCCTCGTATTAAATAAACCCGAGAGTCAAACAAGTCTTTTATTAGCAAAGAGTATCACCAAAGCTTCAGGCATGATCCAAACCCGCCGCTCACTCTCCTCCCTTCTACAGAAGGGTTTCTGGGTCGGTGAACTATTCTCATAAGGCAAATCGTAGCAGGACTTATACACTTAATGGCAATGTCCTAGGGAGTGTTGCTGAACAAAGAGACCTTGGAGTGCAGGTTCATAGCTCATTGAAAGTCGATTCGCAGGTAGATAGGATAGTGAAGAAGACGTTTGGTATGCTTTCCTTTATTGGTCAGAGCATTGAGTACAGGAGTTGGGAGGTCATGTTGCAGCTGTACAGGACATTGGTTAGGCCACTGTTGGAATATTGCGTGCAATTCTGGTCTCCTTAGTATCGGAAAGATGCTGTGAAACTTGAAAGGGTTCATATGTTGTGGTCACTGGTACAATTGCAACATTTAAGAGGCATTTGGATGGGAATATGAATAGGAAGGGTTTGGAGAGAAATGGGCCGGGTGCTGGCAGGTGGGACTAGAATTGGTTGGGATATCTGGTCGGTATGGACGGGTTGAACTGAAGTGTCTGTTTCCATGCAGTACATCTCCATGACTCTATATGTCACGGTCGATACTTTCATAATCAAATGAAACTGCTACTTCTTTATAAATTCAACAAAATATCAGCTATTGCTACAAATTGTCGACTGCCAATATCAGGCAACTGTGTTTACGAATCTCACAAATCAACAGAATCCCACCTTGAGCTGTATCTGCCAGTGTTTTGTCCACTAACTCTTCCCTTTGGAAACCTCCTGTTCACCACTGTTTCACTGCAAGAAGAAAGAGAGAGGGAGAGACGGGGTTTTCCATCTGAGTGGGAGGGGCGTGTGCACACCACGTCATTTCCTGAATCTGTCAGGTTTCTCTCATTGATTTGAAAGCAGCTGGTTCTAGACCCAGACAGGATTGGATTCTGGTCGCGTTCATACAGGAAAAGAATAACGTAAAAAAAGATGTATCTCTTACTGAGCCTCATGACGTTATTGCAATGTAAGTGATTGTTCATCTAATAATTTGAGGGCTGAAAATGTGTTGCTGGAAAAGCGCAGCAGGTCAGGCAACATCCAAGGAGCAGGAGAATCGACGTTTCGGGCATGAGCCTGAAGAAGGGCTCATGCCCAAAACGTCGATTCTCCTGCTCCTTTGATGCTGCCCGACCTGTGCGCTTTTCCAGCAACGCATTTTCAGCTCTGATCTCCAGTATCTGCTGTCCTCACTTTCTCCTAATAATTTGAGGGAACAACCCTCATTTATGCTTTACTCCTTTCCATTCTCCTTCTCGGTAACAATTGCTCTGTTTACTGACCTTTTCCCTTTCTTAGACGTGAAGACAGCGAGAGTCGTTCAGACTCCCAGTAGCGTCTCCAGGACCCTCGGTAAGGCAGTGGAGTTGAGGTGCACGGTGAAGGGTGAGAGTAGCGGTAACATGTTCTGGTACAGACAATACCCGGGAAAGGAGCTGCAGCTGATGTTTTATTCTGCAGCTGCAGGAAATGTGAATGAAGAAGGAACAGCGGACGGTTTCACCGCCACACGACCGAGTGGCTCTGACTTTAAACTGGAGTCTCGCAACCTGCAGGCGCATCACTCGGCTGTTTATTACTGTGCCTGGAGTATTCACAGTGACTCAGAGAGATGGAGCAGCTCAACAAAAACCCCAAAGACAGCAGGAAGCAGCTGTCAACGACATCGCTGATACTTTCGTCCTGTTGAGGACAGCCCTCAGTCCCAGCTCTCAGTCCTCCCCAATTAGAGCGACAAGACAAATGTACAGCTGGAGATATTTAAAAAGACACAGAAATGTTACCAGAGCGGAAGGATTTTCACTTTGGAAAAGAACTGAACGTCGTTGACGAACACTTTGCTCTATCTAACTCTTTCTCGAAACCATGCATTTATGTTTGGTCACAGCATGTATCTGTTTCAGAAAATTCCATAGGTTCGCTTTGTTCTGGTTGAGTAAATTTCCCTTCGTTCTCATTCGTAAGAGGCCTACTCTCTCTCATTAACTGTGAACCCTGGTTCTGGACTCCCTGGTCATCCGAAACATACTTCCTGCGTTTAGCCTTCCCAAATCCTGTTGCTAATTTGTAGATTTCTATTAGATCCCCGGTTCTGGACCAGATCAAACCGCCTCAAAATATATTAAGAAGTTAGTCTAGACAATAACTTTTCCTTATTTTAAAGATAAGACGTTGCTTTCCACATGCAATTTGATTGGTCAAACGACTCAATTTTAAACAAAACTCACAATATTTTAACAGTTAAAGAAAAGAATTGGCTTAAATATAACTTCACCGAAACGCTTATCAAATGAATGTATATTAGCTGTTCCTAATGAACAGTTCCAAAATAGCAAAATCAACTCTACACTCCCTTGGCAAAGGCAAATTCAGTAAAATACATTGCCTGATATGTAATTCTAGAAGCAGGAACAGAACCCAGGCTTTTAGCTGTAGCAAGGAGAGGTATAAGAGCTTCTACAGCTAATATCCCCGCAAATGTCCTAAGTCAAATCTAAAATTCCTGGTTCTGTGGGACCTTGATCCTGCCCACCTCGATTGCTTCTATTGAGCCAACTTTAAACAAAAGGCCCCACTACATCCTACTACATTGACTTCGAGCTGACTGGTCAGCACGCCTGTCTCAGTCTTCTTCATAAAAAAGCAAGACAAAATGCACTTGTTAAAGCCATAGTAGCTCCACAGATCACTCCTTAAAACATGAACCATCCATACACAAAAGTAGCCTTATTTTTCATATTTTTCACACTTTGCTTTATCTATTAGTAAACTACAATACATTATATTGATTCGAAACATGCAAACATCCATTCCTACAGTCCATTTCAGTCCATTTTCCCTGCCTGCAAATGCCTCTGTCTTCCTTCACCTCAGTCACAACAAGGCATTGGCAGTATCGATCTCTCTTCCTGCTATGTGCATTAGTTTTAAATTGAATGGCTGCATTACTAAGATCCATGAGAAACAATTGGATTTTTAATTCTTTTTACCAAAAGCTGGAAGATATTATGATCAGTATATGCAATCGTCTCAGACACATTCCTGGCAATAAAAATGTTGAAATGTGCCAAGCTTCAGATGAGGTGACATCAGGAAAAAAGTAGATTGTTGATATTTAAAAACGGAAATACAGAAACCCTTTGAGTTCGTCCAAACTGATATTCTGGTTCAGAAGTAGTGATGCTATGTCTACATGATGTACAATTCCTGATAAAGGGCTCATGCCCAAAATATTGATTCTTCTCCTTCTCGGAGGCTGCCTGACCCGCTGTGCTTTTCCAGCACCACAGTCTTGACTCAGATCTCCAGCACCTGCAGTCCTCATATTGTCAATGCACTAGTGGCTAATCGGGAATCCAGACGTGATTGTTTGCATTTTCATTAATTCCGATTGAGGAGGAATTGCAAAGAAATAAGCACGTTAATTCTGATTGGATCGAACGAGTTAGAGGGCTTGGTACACGCACTCGATACATTGGCAGTATTGTTCTCTCTTCCTGCTTATGTGTATTAGTTTCAAATTGTTTTTTTTTTCTGATCGTCAAGATGAATCCTCAGAAAGCCGGTATATCACTGCAATATCCCAAACCCTTGTCCTCGACTCATTGCTTAATTAAGAAGAAGTTGCAGACACAAGAAGACCTGTAACTACGCATTATGGTCATTTTTCGCTTTTAGAAGCTTTACACAGATTTTCTGTTGTTTAGCTTTACTTTCTACCTTGCTTTTTGTCTTTCTTTCATACTCCCACTTCCCTTTCGATTTTTCGACGTTGACCTGAATGCTCCAATTTATAGTTTTCTTAATCCCAGGCGCCGACTCGCAGGATATCCGACAGACTCCCGCAGCTGTCTCCAGCAATCCACGAAAATTGAAGTACACTGTCATAGACACACGCGATCATTACATTTACTGGTACAGGCAACAAGCCGGCAAAGAGTCGCAGCTGATGTTTCACTGCCTTTACTGTACAGTCTGTGATTCCAAACCAGCCGATGGACGGTTTTACCGCCGACAGACCGAATGACTCTGAGTTCTACCTGCAGACTTCCGGCTTGGGCTGAGTCACTCAAGCGTGTACAACTGCGCCGAGAGAGTTCACAGCGTCTCAGAGAGAGGGCGCACATCAACAAACACCCCAAAGGTGGCAGGAAACAGCTGCTTTCGTCCAAACTGTGTTTTTCCTTGACCTGCTGTATTTGCTTGCCATTTGAGAGAAAGAGTTAGTGGAAAGCTAGATTGAGGAGCACGAGGGAGCGTGAAAAGGCAACAGGGAGGTTGCCAGAACTGAAAAATTACAACAAAGACTCAAAGCAACCCTTACCTCTCTATTGAAACCACAACATTCAGAACGTATCTAATAAACCTCTTTATAATTATGAAAGGTTTCATATCAGAAAATGTTTCTGTTCTGGAAGACCAGGACAGAATGATTATGAGTCACAAATAACCACAATGGGAAATTCAGGAGAAACATGGCGAGTATAATGTCAAGCAAAATTCTACAGGGTGTGCAGGAGTAGAGTGACCTTTGTGTACGTCATTGAATGTGATGGAGAAAACCGTTATTAAAACATACAATGTTTTAACCTTCATAAATATGGAGGTAAAGTGCAAGAGCAGGGAGATTTTTATGGGTTTACTTAAGGCAATGGTTAGAACTCAGCTGCAGGGCTGTGAACAGGTCTGGGATTGAAGCTGTGAATGCAATCGAGAGAGTGCAG
>NW_025207097.1:8847-12506 GCF_004010195.1 Chiloscyllium plagiosum | reverse complement strand
CTTCAGGGAACATTGCTTGTCCGTTGAAATCGATAGACTGCTGGAAGCGTCTGATTGCAGAAGGAGATGTTCACAGAAGATGACAAGAATGGCAAGGGCTGGACCATTCTCATTGTGAAGGTAGACGAGCTAGGTTAGGGATGTTTATCGAAGCACAGAGAAGGCTGATTGAGTAACCGATTAACGTGCACATTTTATGAAGAGGATAGATATGTAAGACAGGGATCAGCCTGTATTGAGAAGGATTAGAGTCACATAAAGTAAAGACAGGGGCCAAAATGTTTTGAGGAGATTTTGGGAGAATGCTTTCACCAGTGGAGTGTTGCTAATCTGGAAATCATTATCTGAGCATTTGGTAAAGCCAAGTGTCATGAGAACATTCCAGCAGTCTGTCGCCGAACACTTGAAGACCCAGAGCACACGTGGATAAGGAACAGGTACTGGAAAGTGTGACGAGGACAGACAGACGCGAGATGGGTGTCCTGAACGCAATGGGTCAAAGGCAAATTTGTGTGCCCAAAGAAAACTTTTGACGCGGTTCTGTGGCCCAATGGATAGCGCGTTGGGCTTCTACATCGCTGTTCAGGTTGCAGTTCGAATCCCATCAGAATCGAGTTTTAGTTTATGGTTTGGAAGGTGGTCAGAGCAGACTCGGCCGCTCTTCTGCAAAACCAACAATATTGGTGCAGAAATCCAACTGTCTCGAAACGGTACATTTTACTCTCACAGGTTTAAATTTTCGATGTCTATTTATGATAGAGATCAATAAATATCTGTTAGCTAGTAGGCAACGCGATGATGCGGATCGGCTGGAAAAGAACACAAAATTGTTGTGTCAGCCATGATGAAACCGAATCACGGAGCGGGGCAGGATCGGTGTTAACAATGGGCTCCTTTGTGTCTGTGCCATTTCTGGCCCAGGGTTTTAAATAAGGACAATATGAATTAAACGCCGAGTAATATTTTGGTCTCACCTCCACATCCCTTCCCTCCCAGCTGGAAGAGACAGCCCTTGTTTCAGCTTGAGATCAGACAGCGGTGGATTCTCACAAGTTCTCCTTCAGGCTGAATGTTGCTTCACATAGGTTTCAAAGTGGACACATGGAGCAAGCAATTGCATGGATTCAGGGGATTCAGGGCAGATTTCCCCTTTGCTGGGCTGGAATTCTGGCCAAGGTAATTAACGTGAATGTCTGACGTTTTGAATCTTACTCTGGATTCTTGCGACTTTACCAATTAAACTGAAATTCACTTTGCCCTTGCATAATATTATTCAGTCTTCACTGTTTAGAAAAACCATGCCACGTGCTCGTGGGTGCAGTATGCTGAATATTGTTGTCGTGTGTGTGCAGTGTGGGTCGTTGTGTCATATGAACATGCCAAAGGAAGTTGGTGAAATATCAGTGAATCGAATTCTCTGACGAAGTGATGCTGATTGAAGGAAAACCCCAGTACAGTGGCGACATAACATTTCCGGTTATCAATGCAGGACACGATGGTAAACGTACGCAGTAGTCAATAAAGCCGATTGTCACCACATTTTTCTATGCCACATTTTCACCACATTCTCGGGACATCATTGTAATCTCTAAGCTCTCACATTCTACAGGAAGAACATTCAAATTGCCGACTATCCATTACTAATGCCCTGAATTCAGTCCTTGGGAAATACCTCAGTTACTTAAGGCCAGCCATAAATACTCCCTGAGTGAATATCCATCACTCAATAGAGATGCAGAGGTGATTTTTGCAAAAATGACGTTTTTCATACCGCTGATCCTGCGCTGTGTTAAATTCTGGAAAGGATGTTTAGTTCGTTTCATATTACTGATTTTGCTGCAAGCTCGCACAGGCCATTAAAACAATCCACAAAGTATTAGATTTATCTCATTGGACATTTTGACTGTTATCAGAAAAACTGGAATCGAAACGAGAACGATATTTTTAAGTATTGCAGTGAAGATTACAGAATTGCAGAGGAATATTTTTCGTGTCTTGTTACTGGATATTTTTGGGGGAGATGAGTGAGCAACATATGGACTCACTCCCTTCTCTGTGATTGCAGCCAAATGTTCCAATGCAACACATGAAAGGAAAAGGTTGCACTACATCGGCAGGTCAGTTCCCACTCACGATAGTATAACTTCACTTTGATTATTGCCATCGTCTAAAGTATTCGCTGAGTTGGGTGATCATGATCCTGAGGTTATGCTGAGACATTGCGAGAATTTATCCCACACTGTTGGCTTCACTTTATATCATAAACCAGTTATGCAGCGGACTGAGCTAACCGGCTTCCCTTTCATGCTGAGCTAACACAAACAGCTCAATTCTTTTACAATTTATAGAAGTTCATGTGGAACAAGCTGCTAAACCTTTCATCACAATCCACCCATTCCATACTTAGTCGTACTCAGTTGCAGGTGTTATGAGGTTTCTTTCCAATAAACGTTAACCAATTAGAGAGTGTGCACTTAATGCGTACCCATTATGGCCACCCAGACTACCCGTCGCAGTGCAATTCATTTCTTGCGTGTCTGCACGTGTCTTCACAAATATATTAGAATCAGCTTCTGAATGTTTTTTCCAGCGAAAAAGTAATCATTTTCGAATTCAATAACTGTAGAAGGAAAAGGAAAATGTATTCCAAACATCTATTTATCATTCATCGCTGGTTTTGAAGTTCTATATATATCCATCCGAATGAAGGAATTTCCCTCCTTCTTACTCTCACCAAATTCACATCGCCTGGAAACCTTCCAAACAGACACAACTCAGTTTTACCTGGTGTCACGCCACATGATCTATTCGTCTTTTCCACCATCGCATGAAACCTCGCCTTGTGTTTTCAAATGGCATTACCCTTCGCTACATTAATGGCTTCCTTTCCATTTTTTTGTTTCCAAGTAAACGCTGTCCATTCTTCCTGACGTCTTTTCATTCCAGTCATCGCCATCCATGTCTTTTATTGTCTCTTTATATTCCAGTATAGTCCATGTTGAGAAAGGATGCTGGGTCCAATGCAATACATTAAAATCCACTCTAATGCTGTATACTGCCATTACTAATGTAGGGAAAATGGGAGCTAGTTCAGTCAAAAGTGAATCCGTTGGTTGTCGCACAATGGAACAATCCCTGACAGGGAAGTGACTGTTTTTCCTCACTTTTCTCCATTGACTGAACATTTGCTAAAGCAACACACTAAGGGAACATAGAATGCCTACAGTTCAGAAACTGGCTATTCAATGCAACATACGCACACCAATCCTCCAGGGATTAACCCTCACAGAACAATTCCTTACCCTTTTTCTCTTCATTTGCTCCTGATGAAGGCACCTTCCTGACAGTCAACTCAGATGCAGGGAAATCATATCTCTGGCGCTGTGAGGCAGCAGTGATAACCAGTGAGCCACCTTTCGGCCCTGTACAATATTGCAAGGCACATGCGGACGCGTTTGTAATGTGATTCCTGTCAAAGATGCTCTACTTTTGTTGTTGCCCTTACCAGGAACAATAAATCCTGATTCCCTGAACAAGAAATGAACTCAAACCACAGCGGTGAAAGCGCTGCATCGTAACCACTAGTCACCAGGAAGGACGGCATGTGAAATTGCGTCTTCTCTAAACAGCGTAGATTTCTTTTCCAGCGATGAGAAATT
>NW_025207097.1:0-7835 GCF_004010195.1 Chiloscyllium plagiosum | reverse complement strand
CAATTCACCTGACCCTGCACATCTTTGGACTGTGGGAGGAAACCGGAGCATCGGAGAAAACCCACGCAGATACAGGGAGAACGTGCAAACTCCACACAGTTAGTCGCCTGAGGCGGGAATTGAACCCGGGTCTCTCGCGCTGTGAGGCAGCAATGCTAACCACTGTGCCACCGTGCCGCCCACCGACTTCCCAATATCGCATAATGTGACAGGGATCAACATTTAAATAAACTCCCTCCAGAGTAAAACCTTTGAAGTTTCTATTATGAAAAATGCATGACGTAGTGTTGACACCAATTAATTTCCCTTGAGTTCAGCAAGTATGACAGTTTTTCTTCATCACTTGGTGAGTAATTCCTTTACTTTAACCTTGTGCGATTTATGTAGCGACGGGATTTCAAAATTTCTGGCCTTGACAGATGACATTTAGGAACCAAACGTGAAACAGTTCAAATCGAACATGCTGTGGAGGCTGGAATTCGAGGGAATGTCGATATCTGAGAGAGCATTTTAAAACATAATCTCGGGCGTCGTGTCCGCTGGCTGGGTTGGTGTACTATGTTTGCTCTGTTTGCTCTTGAGTGGGCTTGAGGACATGACAGTGATAGATAGAGGGAAGACAGTCAAGAGACTTATAGAAATATTGAAATCTAGCTGCCCGGTGATGAGTGAGCAACCTTTGTTGTGAGTACACCCACATGCAGAAGAGGGATTGGAACACCTCAAGATTACATCATTGGGTGAATAACCTGCAACTCCCTCCATTCCACCATGTGGGAGCTCGTGTGAAAAGATAAAGCTGCGAAGGCCGCATTGCACGTTTGTGAAAATGGGCGTTGGTAAAAATGTCATTCAGATAATGCACAATGAAACAGTGAACAGAACGCAAGTGCACCCTTGAACAGAAGCTGAGGGAATTAGACCATAGAACATAGAACACTACAGCGCAGTACAGTCTCTTCGTTCCTCGATGTTGAGCCGACCGGTCGTACCATACGACCATATGACATAGGAGTGGAAGTAAAGCAATTCGGCCCATCGAGTCCATTCCGCCATTCAATCATGACTGATGGGCATTTCAACTCCACTTACCCGCATTCTCCCCGTAGCCTTTAATTCCTTGTGACATCAAGAATTTATCAATCTCTGCCTTGAAGAGGCGTCCCAGCCTCCACAGCACTCTGCGGCAATGATTTCCACAGGCCCACCAAACTCTGGCTGAAGAAATGTCTCCGAATTTCTGTTCTGCACTTACCCACTCTCATTCTAAGGCTGTGTCCACGGGTCCTAGTCTCCTCGCCTAACGGAAACAATTTCCTGGCGTCCACCATTTTCAAGCCATGGATGATCTTGTAATCCCAATCAGAAGCCCATCTTACCGACATTATTCCATGTACGTCCATATGCTTGTCCAATGACGACTTAAATGTACTTAAAGTTAGGGAATCTACTACCGCTGCAGGCAAAGCATTCCATAACCTTACTACTCTCTGAGTAAATAAACTGCCTCTGACATCTGTCTTATATCTATCACCCCTCAATTTAAAGGTATGCCCCTTGTGCTGGCCGTCACCATTCTTGGAAGAATGCTCTCCATATCCACTCTGTCTAACCCTCTGATTATAATATATGTCTCTATTAAGTCACTTCTCAACCTTCTTCTCTCTATCGAGACAACTAAAAGTCCCGCAGCCTTTCCTCGTAAGACCTTCCAACCAAGCAAGCATCATCCGAGTAAATCTCCTCTGCACCCTTTCCAAAGCGTCCATATCCTTGTTATAATGCGGTGACCAGAACTGTACAAAATACTCCAAGTGCGGCCACAATAGAGTTTTGTACAGCTGCAGCATAACTTCATGGTTCCAAAACTCGCTCCCTATATTAATAAAAGCTAAAACACTGTATACCTTCTTACAAACCCTGTCAATCTGGGTGGCAACTTTCAAAGTTCTGTGTACCTGGACATCGAGATCTCTCTGCTCATCTAACACTACCAAGAATCTTACCATAAACCCAGTACTTTGCATTCCTCTTACTCCGACCAAAGTGAATCACCTCACACTTGTCCGCATTAACCTCCATTTGCCACTTCTCAGCCCAGCTCTGCAGCTTATCTATGTCTCTCTGAAACCTACTACATCATTCGTCACTTTCCACAACTCCACCAACCTCAGTGTCAACTGCAAACTTACTAGCACACCCTCCTCCGCCCTCATCCACGTCTTTTATAAAAAGTGAAGAACAGCAGTGGACCCAACGAGGGGGCATAGCTTGAAATTAAGGGGTGGTAGGTATAGGACAGATGTTAGGGGTAGATTCTTTACTCAGCGAGTCGTGGGTTCATGGAATGCCCTGCCAATAACAGTGGTGGACTCTCCCTATTTATGGACATTTAAACGGGCATTGGATAGGCATATGGAGAATAGTGGGCTAGTGTCGGTTAGGTGGGCTTGTATCGGCGCAACATCGAGGGCCAAAGGGCCTGTACTGCGCTGTATTTTCTATGTTCTATGTTCTAACACCGACCCTTGCGGTTCAGCACTGTTAAGTGGACTCCGGGAGCAACATTTCCCATCATTACCACCCTCTGTCTTCTTTCAGCAAGGCAATTACTGATACAAACTGCTTTATCTCCCACAATTCCATTCCTCCGGATTTTATACAATAGCCTACTGCGGGGAACCTTATGGAACGCCTTACTGAAATCCATATACACAACATCAACCGGTTTACTCTCATCTATCTGCTTGGTCACCTTCTCAAAGAACTCAGTAAGGTTTGTGAGACACGACGTAACCTTCACAAAGCTATGCTGACTATCCCTAATCAAATTATTATTTTCTAGATGATTATAAATCCTATCTCTTATAATCCTTTCCAACACCTCACCAACAACTAATTATAGACCAGGTTCACTGGTCTATAATTAACAGGATTGTCTCTACTCCCATTCTTTTATAATGGAACCACATTTACTAGCCTCCAGTCTTCTGGCACTATTCCTGTAGACAATGACGATTTAAAGATCAATGCCAAAGGCTCGGCAATCTCCCCACTGGCTTCCCAGAAGATCCTAGGATAAATCCCAGGGGAGTTATCTATTTTCACATTCTGCAGCATTTCCAATACCTCCTCCTTGTGAACCTCAATCCCACCGAGTCTAGTAGCCTGTATCTCAGTATTCTCCTCGACAACATTGTCGTTTTCTAGAGTGAATATTGTTGAAAAGTATTCATTTAGTGCTTACCCTATCTCCGCTGTCTCATCACACAACTTCCCACTACTATCACTGATTGACCCTAATCTTACGAGAGTCTCGTCGTTCTTTTAATCCTTAAATACCTATAGAAAGCCTTAAGGTTTACCCTGATCCTACCGCCAACAACTTCTCGCGTCTCCTCCTGGCTCATCTAAGCTCTTTCTTTAGGTCTTTCCTGGCTACCTTGTAACCATTAAACGCCCTAACTGAGCCTTCACATCTCATCCTAACATAAGCCTTCTTCTTCCTCTTGATCAGAGAATCTACTTCCTTCATAAACCATGGCTCCCGCGCTCTACAGCTTTCTCCCTGCCTGAGAGGTACATACTTATCTTGGACACACAGTAGCTTTTCCTTGCATAAACTCCACATTTATAATGTGCCTGTCCACTGCAGTTTCTTTCTCTATCCTGTGCTTCCTAAATCTGACTATCCCTAATCAAATTATTATTTTCTAGATGATTATAAATCCTATCTCTTATAATCCTTTCCAACACCTCACCAACAACTAATTATAGATAGGGATCCACCTCCAAACAGACCCCAGCACTAAGGATATATTTCCCTCCCCTCCCCTATCAGCTTCCCGTAGAGACCACTCCCTCCGCGACTCCCTTCGGGCACATGCCCTTCTTCAGGAATGAGCAGAGAGTGTTCAGCAGGAGAAGATAAAAGGTAGGGAGGAGGGACTTGGAGGAGGGGCGTTGGAAATGTGATAGGTGGAAAGAGGTCAAGGTGAGGGTGATAGGTCGGAGTAGGGTGGAGGCGGAGAGGTCAAGAAGAAGACTGCAGGTCAGGAAGGCGGTGCCGGGCTGGAGGGATCCGGCTGAGACAATGTGGGGGGAGGGGGGATGAAGAAACTGGTGAAGTCCAAGTTCATCCCCTGCGGTTGGAGGGTTCCCAGTCGGAAGATAAGACGCTCCTCCTCCGACCGTCGGGTTGTTGTTGTTTGGCGGTGGATGAGTCCAATGAGGCCATCTGTGTTGTACGTATTTTGAACTGGTCCTCCTGGGAGCAGATGCGGCGGGCCGCCTTCCTGACCTGCAGTCTTCTTGTTGACCTCTCCGCCTCCATCCTACTCCTTTCTATCACCCTCACCTTGACCTCTTTCCACCTATCACATTTCCAACGCCCCTCCTCCCTACCTTTTATCTTCTCCTGCTGAAAACATTCTGCTCATTCCTGAAGAAGGGCCTGTGCCCGAAACGTCGAATCTCCTGTTCCCTGGATGCTGCCTGACCTGCTGTGCTGTTCCAGCAATAAAGTTTCAACTTTGATCTCCAGCATCTGCAGACCTCACTTTCTCCTTCCTAAATCTTGCCTAATCGCATCATAAATGTCTTTTCCCCAGATGTAACTCTTGCCCAGTCGTACACACCTATCTATTTCTACCACAATAGTAAACGTAACAGAATTGTGATGACTATCACCAAAGTGCTAACCTCCTTCCAAGTCTAACAACTGGCCGGGATCATTACCCAGTAGCAAATCGAATGTGGCCTCGCCCCTTGTTGGCCTGTCTATATACTGTGTCAGGAACCCCTCATGCACACACTGGACAAAAATTGACCCATCTATAGTACTCGTACTATAGTGTTTTCTGTCAATATTGGGAAAGTTGAAGTCCCCTATGACAACTACCCTGTCTCTCTCACTCCTATCGCAAATCATCTTTGCTATCCTTTCGTCTACATCTCTGGAACTATTCGGAGGCCTGCAGAAAAATCCCAATAGGGTGACCTCTCCTTTCCAGTTTCTAACTTCAGCCCATATTACCTCAGTTGACGAGTCCCCAAACATCCTTTCTGTAACTGTAATACTGTCCTTGATCATCAACGCCACACCTCCCCCCCCCCGCCCCGTTTTACCTTCTTATCTGTTCTCACTGAAACATCTAAATCCTGGAATCTGCAACAACCATTCCTGTCCCTGCACTATTCATCTTTACGAAATGTCCACAACATCGAATTTTCAGGTACCAACCCATGCTGCAAGTTCATCCATCTTATTCTGGAAGCTCCTGGCGTTGAAGTAGACACACTCCAAACCAAATTCTTGCTTGCTGGTGCCATCTTGCGCCCCAGAAACTTGATTTTGTACCTCCCTACTCTCAACATTTTCTATACTTGAACTACATTTTGGTTCCCACCCCCCAGCTGAATTAGTTTAAACCCACTCCAAATAGCCTGAGCGATTCCCCCTCCCCAGGATATTGGTACCCCTCAGGTTCAGATGAAGATCATCCTGTTTATAGATTTCCGACCTACCCCAGAAAGAGCCCCAATTATCCAAGAATCCAAAGCCCTCCCTCCTGCACCATTCCTTTAGCCACGTGTTCAACTCCTCTCTCTCTCTTTATTCCTTGCCTCACTAGTACCAGAGCAGGGAGGGAATTTTTTAAGGACGGATGGAAGTGTATTATTACCGTGAAGTCCAAACGAATGGATTATAGTTTGAGCTGCAGAAGAGCAGAGACATGGATGAGTTACTGATGTTAATGAGGTGCAAGTCGGCTGACATGGTGATGATGGGGATATGTGGTTAACAACACATCACGCGGTGAAAGATGTCACCATGGTTATGACGTGTCTGTTCAGACTCAAACAATTGCCATGAGAAGATTGAATCAGTAGCGAGGCATTTTCTCCTGTCACGTCGTCGATGATGCCTTCCAGCTCATCTCATCCACTTCCCTCAACCCCACTCCCAAAACCCATCCTTCCAAATATGACAAGGACAGAACTTCCTTCTTCTTCACTTTAAAATCCAACAGCCTCTGTAGACATGATGTCATCCTCCGGTATTTCTGTCAGCTGCAAATGAATCCCAACAATTAAGACATGTTTCCCTCCCCACCCCTCCATTTTCTGTAAAGATCATTTCCTCTTCCATTCCCTTGCAAAGTGCACGCTACCACCAAACCACACTCCCCTCCCAGAACCTTCTCATTCCAACACGGGATTTGCAAAACATCCACCCACACATCCGCCTTCAACTCCGTCAAAGGCCCCAAAGGACCTTTCCATGTCCATCAGAGTTTTACCTGCATTTCCACGCATGTCATTGACTGTATCAATTGCTCCCTTTGCAGTCTCCTCGACATTGAGGAGATCGGATGCCTAATTACAGACCACTTTGGAAAACATCTCCGGGACACCCGTAACAAACAACACCACTGACACCTGGTTGAACAGTCACCTGTGCCTCCCACACAGCCAAGTTCGTTCAGGTCCAGGGCTTCCGCCGCTCTCATAAACCATCCTATCTATCCATCTTCGATCCCACCGATCTGCTCCACCCTGCGCTGCGACCTATCATCATTACCCCTACCTCCATCCATCCATCACACTCTCAGCTACCTTTTCCCAACCCCACCCGATCCCATTTGTCTGTCTACCCCTGGGTTCACAAGCCTCTTTCCTGATGAAGGATCGTGTACAAAACGTCGATTGTCCTGTTCATTCGTTGCTGCCTGCCCTGCTGCGGTTTCCCAGCATGACAATTTCGACCCTGTGGTGAAGCAGTGGATTTTGAGTTAGGGATTGAAGTCGGAGGCCTCAGCTTTGCAATGATGCAATTGTAAGAAATGTCTGCTCCAACAGGACTGCATGTCAGACAAGTCAGGACAGTGTTTGACCTGGAGGGAACAGGGAGGTGATCGTGTTCATATCCACCTGCTGACCCGCTCGTTCTCTGTGGTGGGGACTGTGTGCATGAAAGATTCTGACCAAATTATGGTGAAATTCTTAGTCTTGAAAACACCTTATCTTCAGACCATATCTTCAGACAGAATCTAGAGTCTTTTGAAAGACGGACTCACACTCTCATTTTTGGATCACATCAATTTCGCAGAATATTAGAAGTGGAAGATTTACAAATCAACCTCTCCACCATGATCTGATGAAGCCGCGCATTTTATCCCAAATACAACTTGTTCAGACTTCGAACATGAAAGGAAAAAGCTCTGGTTATAGTGGGAGATAAATCGTTCACTTGTTGTGTGTGTGGACCAGGTTTTTATCTATCATTAGACTTACACACCTCAATTGCAGTCATAGTGAGGAATGACTGTGGAAATGAGGGGACTCATTTCCCTGTCTGAGCTGAATTCCCATGGACGAAATGATAACAGGAACAAGCCATTCACCTGCTCAGAGTGTGGGAAGGGATTCACTCTGTCTCTGACCTGCTGCGACACCTGCTCGTTCAAAATGATGAGAAACTATTTCAATGTCTGTTCTGCGAAAAATGCTTTAAAACGTCCAGCGATTGGATAACCGAACACCACGCTCATACTAATGAGAAACCTTTTATCTCTCCGGACTTTGGAAAATGTTATCAAACCTCTGTGTGCTTCATCTCTGAGAAATATGCTCACATATATAAGAGTCCATTAAGATATATAGAGACCTGACGTCTGATCCACGTGCTCACCCGGAGTAGAGACTTCTCCAATTCCAAATCTGTGGACCGTGCTGTGCAGTCCGAGCGACCGGATGGCTCATCACCTTTCTCGTCATATTAACAGGTCTTTCTAAATGCTATGACTGCGGGACGTACTGCACAAGTTTCTGAA
>NW_025207096.1:3820-12504 GCF_004010195.1 Chiloscyllium plagiosum | reverse complement strand
AGGACACCCACCCTGTACACTCATGGTACACACTGAGACGGTACACCCACCCTGTACACTCATAGTACACACTGAGACAGTACACCCACCCTGTACACTCATGGAACACACTGAGACAGGACACCCACCCTGTACACTCATGGTACACACTGAGACAGTACACCCACCCTGTACACTCATGGGACACACTGAGACAGGACACCCACCCTGTACACTCATGGAACACACTGAGACAGTACACCCACCCTGTACACTCATGGTACACACTGAGACAGTACACCCACCCTGTATACATGGTACACACTGACACAGTGCACCCACCCTGTACACTCATGGTACACACTGAGACAGTACACCCATCCTGTACACTCATAGTACACACTGAGACAGTACACCCACCCTGTACACTCATGGTACACACTGAGACAGTACACCCATCCTGTACACTCATGGGACACACTGAGACAGGACACCCACCCTGTACACTCATGGAACACACTGAGACAGGACACCCACCCTGTACACTCATGGTGCACACTGAGACAGTACACCCACCCTGTACACTCATGGGACACACTGAGACAGTACACCCAACCTGTACACTCATGGGACACACTGAGACAGGACACCCACCATGTGCATATGTGGTGCACACTGAGACAGTACACCCACCCTGTATACATGGTACACACTGACACAGTGCACCCACCCTGTACATACATGGTAAGCACTGAGACAGTACACCCGCCCTGTACATACACAGTATACACAGTGAGACAGTACACCCACCCTGTACATACATGGTACACACTGAGACAGTACACCCACCCTGTGCATATGTGGTGCACACTGAGACAGTACACCCACCCTGTATACATGGGACACACTGACACAGTGCACCCACCCTGTATACATGGGACACACTGACACAGTGCACCCACCCTGTACATACACAGTATACACAGTGAGACAGTACACCCACCCTGTACATACATGGTAAGCACTGAGACAGTACACCCACCCTGTACATACACAGTATACACATTGAGACAGTACACCCACCCTGTACATACACAGTATACACAATGAGACAGTACACCCACCCTGTATATACACAGTATACACATTGAGACAGTACACCCACCCTGTACATACATGGTAAGCACTGAGGCAGTACATCTGATTCCACTGCGCAAATATATCAGACACTGAGACATGACACCCACCCAGTAAACATGAACAGAGACAGTACATCCAGTCTATGCATATACAGTACGCACTGAGATTCAGCAGCCACCCTGTGCAAATGCATTGCATTGAGAATGTACACCCTGCCTGTGTTTATGTACAGTAGTACACTTTGACTCATTACCCCACTCAGTGTATATGTTGTACAAAGAGACTCACACTGACCCCCCATTTGCTCTCTTTCTGTTTGACACAATATAATTTGTGTAGAACATTTAACGTGTCATTCAGATAGTGAAGTATTCTGACCCAGCACCTCTTCATTGCTCTGATAGGGATTTACAAATTTACACTTAACCCATTCAGACATCAAACCATTTCTGGTCAGCCTTTATCACAATGGTATCAGCTATCCTATGACCATTACTAGTACAGGAGATGTACTGTCTCTGTGTGTATTGCAAATATACAAGGTTGTGTACTCTGTCAATGTGTACTGCTATGTGTAACTTCAGTGCATTATCTCAGTGTCTATTTTGTGTGTATAGAATGTGTAGCGTCTTAGTGTGGACTGTGTCTATACAGGATGGGTGTACTGTTCAGTGTGTACTGGGTGGGTGCACTGTCTCAGTGTGTACAGTGCATATAAAGGCTGGGTGTACTGTTTCAGTGTGTGCTGTTTATATACACTGTGGGTATACTGTCTCAGTGTGTACTGTGTATGTACAGGATGGGTGTACTGTCTCAGTGTCTACAGGGTGTATGCACTGCCTCAGTATGTACTGTGTATATGCAGGGTGGGTGTACTGTCTCATTGTGTACTGTGTACATACAGGGTTAGTGTACTGCCTCAGTATGTGCAGTGTATATACAGGCTGGGTGTACTGTCTCAATGTGTACTGTGTATATACAGGGTGGGTGTACTGTCTCAGTGTGTACTGTGTATGTACAGGATGGGTGTACTGTCTCAGAGTGTACTGTGTGTGTGTACAAGGTGGGTGTACTGTCTCAGTGTGTACTGTGTATGTACAGAATGGGTGTACTGTCTCAGAGTGTACTGTGTGTGTACAGGGTGGGTGTACTGTCTCAGTGTGTACTGTGTATGTACAGGGTGGATGTACTGTCTCAGTGTATACTGTGTATGTACAGGATGGGTGTAATGTCTCTGTGTACTGTCTAAGGTGGGTGTACTGTCTCAGTGTGTACTGTATATGTACAGGGTGGGTGTACTGTCACAGTGTGGACAGTGTATGTACAGAGTGGGTGTACTGTCTCAGTGTATACTGTATTTATACAGGGCAGGGTACTGTCTCAGTGTGTACTGTGTATATACAGCATGGGTGTACTGTCTCAGTGTGTACTGTGTATATACAGCATGGGTGTACTCTTAGTGTGTACTGTGTCTAGACAGAGTGGGTGTACTAACTTAATGTGTACTGTGTATGTACAGGGTGGATGTACTGTCTCAGAGTGTACTGTGCATGTACAAGGTGGGTGTACTGTCTCAGAGTGTACTGTGTATATATAGCATGGGTGTACTGTCTCAGTGTGTACTGTGTATGTATAGGGTGAGTGTACTGTCTCAGTGTGTACTGTGTATGTACAGGGTGGGTGTACAGTCTCAGTGTGTATACTGTGTATATACAGGGTGGGTGTACTGTCTCAGTGTGTATACTGTGTCTGTACAGGGTCAGTGTACTGTCACAGTGTGTACTGTGTATGTACAGTGTAGGTGTACTGTCTCAGTGAGTACTGTATATATACAGGGTGGGTGTACAGTCTCAGTGTGTACTGTGTATGTACAGGGTCGGTGTACTGTCTCAGTGTGTACTGTGTATATACAGGGTCGATGTACTGTCTCAGAGTGTACTGTGCATGTACAAGGTGGGTATACTGTCTCTGTGTACTGTGTATGTACAGGGTGGGTGTACTGTCTCAGTGAGCACTGTGTATATACAGGGTGAGCGTACTGTCTCAGTGTGTACTGTGTATGTACAGGGTGGGTGTACTGTCTCAGTGTGTACTGTGTATATACAGGGTCGGTGTACTGTGCATGTACAAGGTGGGTATACTGTCTCAGTGTGTACTGTGTATGTACAGGGTGGGTGTACTGTCTCAGTGAGCACTGTGTATATACAGGGTGAGTGTACTGTCTCAGTGTGTACTGTGTATGTACAGGGTGGGTGTACTGTCTCAGTGTGTACTGTGTATATACAGGGTGGGTGTAATGTCTCAGTGTGTACTGTGTATGTACAGGGTGAGTGTACTGTCTCAGTGTGTACTGTGTATTTTCAGGGTGGGTGTACTGTCTCAGTGTGTATAGTGTGTATATACAGGGTGGGTGCACTGTCTCAGTGTGTACTGTGTATGTACAGGGTCGGTGTTCTTTCTCAGTGTGTACTGTGTATGTACAGGGTGGCTGTATTGTCTCAGTGAGTACTGTATATATACAGGGTGGGTGTACTGTCTCAGTGAGTACTGTATATATACAGGGTGGGTGTACAGTCTCAGTGTGTACTGTGTATGTACAGGGTGGGTGTACTGTCTCAGTGTGTACTGTGTATGTACAGGGTGGATGTACTGTCTCAGTGTGTACTGTGTATATACAGGGTGGATGTACTGTCTCAGTGTGTACTGTGTATGCACAGGGTGGGTGTACTGTCTCAGTGTGTATAGTGTGTATATACAGGGTGGGTGCACTGTCTCAGTGTGTACTGTGTATGTACAGGGTGGGTGTACTTTCTCAGTGTGTACTGTGTATGTACAGGGTGGCTGTATTGTCTCAGTGAGTACTGTGTATATACAGGGTGGGTGTACTGTCTCAGTGTGTACTGTGTATGTACAGGGTGGGTGTACTGTCTCAGTGAGTACTGTGTATATACAGGGTGAGCGTACTGTCTCAGTGAATACTGTGTATGTACAGGGTGGATGTACTGTCTCAGTGTGTACTGTGTATGTACAGGGTGGGTGTACTGTCTCAGTGTGTACTGTGTATGTACAGGGTGGGTGTACTGTCTCAGTGAGTACTGTGTATATACAGGTTGGGTGTACTGTCTCAGTGTGTACTGTGTATGTACAAGGTGGGTGTACTGTCTCAGTGAGTACTGTGTATGTACAGGGTGGGTGTAATGTCTCAGTGTGTACTGTGTATGTACAGGGTGAGTGTAATGTCTCAGTGTGTACTGTGTATGTACAGGGTGAGTGTACTGTCTCATTGTGTACTGTGCATGTACAGGGTGGGTGTACTGTCTCAGTGAGTACTGTGTATTTTCAGGGTGGGTGTACTGTCTCAGAGTGTACTGTGTATATACAGGGTGGGTGTACTGTCTCAGAGTGTACTGTGCATGTACAGGGTGGGTGTACTGTCTCAGTGAGTACTGTGTATATACAGGGTGGGTGTACTGTCTCATTGTGTACTGTGTATATACAGGGTGGGTGTACTGTCTCAGAGTGTACTGTGTATGTACAGGGTGAGTGTACTGTCTCAGTGAGTACTGTGTATATACAGGGTGGGTGTACTCTTCGCTGTGCTAATAAAGTGGTCACTGCCTGGGGAGTGTTTTTGTAAAGTTACCCTGCAGCATTGGTGTCGTTCTGAACTGTTTCACAAGCTTGTGAGAAACCCTGATTCCTCAGTTCCGGACATAATGGGTAATCCACTGCTTTATTTCCAGATCAAGAAGCCCTGCTCTTAGAGATGCAGAAAAGTCTTGAGGAACTCATTGTAAACCAAGGTTCCATGTCATCAGTGTTGAAGCTACTCCATCTGCTAATGACAGAAGCGATTAAGCGACTGTCGCCCACAAACAGAGGTAGGCATGTGACTCTCGAAAACTGCTGTTCCTGTTTCCAAAAGATAAACTTCCTCCATCTTTTCAGTTCGGATCTATGAACCGGTGAGGGTGCTTTTTATTAAACTCTTACCTTGCTAAATGAGCAGGCACCGACAACATAATGTGTAATCCTTACTTTGCTGTGGAAACAGTAATTACACATCAAAAGTCTTTATCTTGCTAAATCAGTGTAATGTGCAGTAAACAATGAGAAGCTTTGACCCTGCTGAAGAAACGGTGCAACTTCACAACCCCTACACATCACCTACACTCCAACCAACTCCAGGATTCAGCGGGAGAATGGTGGGTCCAAATACTCGGCTGCAAAGGAGTGGAAACGTTATCATTTTACAGCTATCCCTGATTCCGAGGGGTGGGAATGGTCACCATCATCTTTCCCTTTTCAAGGCCAGTGGAGGCCCAGAAGTAACCCTGGTGATCTCATCCCATGTTGTAGCAGTAACAGTGTGGACACATACCACATGGGCCAGCTTTGGGGAAAGGGGTGCCCTCCTGATCCAGCTCCATCTAATGTACCCTCATGATAAGAACATTGCTGTTGGAATTCTACCCTCTCTCCGAAGTGACGCTCCCAACCCCCGCAATTCCCCACTTCATCAGGGTCTAACAAGCAGGTCCACCTCACCTTCCCCTCGGGTCTCCATTTAGTGGCTGCAGGTCTAGGGCTGACAGCAGTCATTGCAGCGGCCATTGCCCCTGGTGAGGCTGCTGGGACTGAGGAGCTGATGGCTTTATGATTTGCCAGTAGCTCTTGGCGACTGGCTCTTTACCTTTATATCCCTGGAAACCCCAAAGGCAGGAAGCGGACTGCCTTGTGACTTCCAATTCATGGTGGAGATTGCAGTGTTCTGGGTCAAACCTGTCCTCAGGCAGAGGGCTGAGAAAGAAGCAGAGACCTGCGCACTTACACAGTGAGTAGCCCTCATCCTGCTAAATAAATGGGAATGAGCAGAAACACTGCCTGCACTCACCGGATATATGGAAGGATTTCTGGCCCTCTATGCATAGGATGTGTTAATTAGCAGCCACAATCTTAAATCATTCTGTTGACTGCTCTAAAATTATTCCCCAATTTTAGATTTGCAATTTCAGAAAAACTTGACCCTGTCCAAACGCTGTTTCCCAACACTACTGTCTGTTTTTTATGAAACAGCTGCACTGTTCTCAATGTGACAGGCTGCATTAACCACACAGCCGGACATGTGCTGGGTGCCTTCATTGGCTCAGTATACTGTGTCTTTTTGCCAGTCAGTCTTTGCTCCTTCTGACGTCACTAGCTCCTGCAAACTGTGTTTGGTTCCATCGGAGAAAAGAGTTCTAAACCTGTCACATCAAATCCTTTCATCATGTGAAGCGTCTCAGTTTGATCCTCTCTTAATCCTGAATGTTTGGGCGGAGCAAGACTGGCTGAGGAAAATGTAGCAGCTTTCTGGCACCACAGCAATAACTCAGCACTGACTGGAAATGAGCCAGAAACAGCCTGACATATCTGAACTGGAAAATTACGTCTGTTGCCGCAGCAGTAAAACGAGAAGCTGAATGGAATATCCAAAAAACCATGAATTGTGATGAATTAAGGTGCATTACGTTAGTGACAGTAGAAGAGAAACAGTGTGTCAATGGAAATGAGAGAGTAACTGTGTGCTGTGAAAATATGAGACTGGCTGGGTGTTACATTAGTGTGTAACTGACAGTATGCAATTAGCAGTGAGAGAGTAGCAGTGTGTGTGTGTTACACCATGAGAGTGTAATAAGAGGGTGACTGTGTGAGTTACAGTAGGAGAGTGTAATGGGAGGGTGGCAGTGCGTGAGTTACCGTAGGAGAGTGTAATGGGAGGGTGGCAGTGCGTGAGTTACAGTAGGAGAGTGGAATGGGATGGGGGCAAAGTGAATTACAATAGGAGAGTGTAATGGGAGGGTGGCAGTGCGTGAGTTACAGTAGGAGAGTGGAATGGGATGGGGGCAAAGTGAATTACAATAGGAGAGTGTAATGGGAGGGTGGCAGTGCGTGAGTTACAGTAGGAGAGTGGAATGGGATGGGGGCAAAGTGAATTACAATAGGAGAGTGTAATGGGAGGGTGGCAGTGCGTGAGTTACAGTAGGAGAGTGGAATGGGATGGGGGCAAAGTGAATTACAATAGGAGAGTGTAATGGGAGGGTGGCAGTGCGTGAGTTACAGTAGGAGAGTGGAATGGGATGGGGGCAAAGTGAATTACAATAGGAGAGTGTAATGGGAGGGTGGCAGTGCGTGAGTTACAGTAGGAGAGTGGAATGGGATGGGGGCAAAGTGAATTACAATAGGAGAGTGTAATGGGAGGGTGGCAGTGTGTGAGTTACAATAGCGGAGTGTAATGGGAGGGTGGCAGTGTTTGTGTTACAGTAGGAGAGTGTAATGGGGCGGTTGCTGTGTGTGAGTTACAGTCGGAGTATATAATGGGGGGTGGCAGTGTGGGCGTTACAGTAGGAGAGTGTAATGAGAGGGTGGCAGTGTGTGAGTTAAAATTGGAGGGTGTAATGTGAGGGTGGCAGTGTGTCAGCTACAGTAGGACAGTGTAATGGGAGTGTGGCAGTGTGTCAGCTACAGTAGGAGAGTGTAATGGGAGTGTGGCAGTGTGTCAGCTACAGTAGGAGAGTGTAATGGGTGTGTGGCAGTGTGTGTTGCAATAGGAGTAGGTACTGGGAGGGTGGCAGTGTGTGAGTTACAGTAGGAGAGTGTAATGGGACTGTGGCAGTGTGTGTTGCAATAGGAGTAGGTACTGGGAGGGTGGCAGTGTGTGAGTTACAGTAGGAGAGTGTAATGGGACTGTGGCAGTGTGTGTTGCAATAGGAGTAGGTACTGGGAGGGTGGCAGTGTGTGAGTTACAGTAGGAGAGTGTAATGGGACTGTGGCAGTGTGTGTTGCAATAGGAGTAGGTACTGGGAGGGTGGCAGTGTGTGAGTTACAGTAGGAGAGTGTAATGGGACTGTGGCAGTGTGTGTTGCAAAGAGAGAAGGGCGTGATGGTGAGAGAGAAGGAGGACATAAGGAAAACAAAGAGGGATATGGATGGAGCGAGAGAGATAGGGAGAGAGAACTATTGGTTTAGAGAAAGACGGAGGGAAGTAGAAACGAAGAGAGGCAGATCGAAAGAGAGTGATAGAGACAGTGCGGCAGAGAAAGAGAGGGAGATAGAGAGAGGGAACAAATGTTGAGAGAAATCAATTCCTGCCTTGCAGAAATCGCATGGTAAGCTGACGTTCGTGTCTGTACTTAACGTTAGCAGTGTGGCTGAGGGCCAGTTTTGGTTTGAGAGACATCAAAACCGTCTATAAATAACTTGCTGAAACGGAAAAGCTGGCTGATCACAAATTCCCCACACCACCCCTCCTGGGGAGGTTGTTTCCGAAAGTACCTTCTGTGTTGATATTTAAAATGGCATCTCAGACTCTGGGGCAACCATGGGTTTGACAAGCGAACTGTTGTAAACTCTTTTCTCAAATGAGCAGTGTTTGCCTTCATTACTCACCTAGGCATTCTGTCACAGAGATTCGTCAACGTATTCTTCACTGTACTCATCACAGCTTCCAGGCTCCCTCAAGGAAATGCAACTGAACGGCTGTGAAGCAGCCCTTTCACAATCAGATGTCTCTCTCTCTCTCTCTC
>NW_025207096.1:0-680 GCF_004010195.1 Chiloscyllium plagiosum | reverse complement strand
CTCTTTGTTTCTCTTCTAACTCCATTTTCCTCAATTGGAATGTAAGTACCTGTGTACCGTGTGTACCTGTGAAGCCACTTGCCAGGAACAATATTCCAGCACCCCTCGGTCCACATGTTCGACAACAATCCCCCAGCTACTACTATCAACGATGTTAGTCCTATTCTAGTTTGTCTTAACAAAATGCAACACCTCGCATTTCACGAAATTGCACTCAAACTGTCACTCCTTGCCTCAATAGCCCATATAATTAAACCGCATTGTACTCTGAGATCGTGTTATCACTGTCCACTATGCCAAATGTGTTGGTGTCAGCCAAAAACAGTAACTGCTATATTCTTATTATTTACATCAATGGTGAACAACAGTGGACCCAGCACAGATCCTTCTGGAACATCGCTGGTCAAATATGTCCAATCTGAATAACAGCCCTCCACAAACATTCGCTGTCTCCTACCATTAAAATAATTCTGTGTCCAATTGGCTACCTCTGGCTGGATCCAATATGATCTTACCTTCGCAACCAATTTAATATGTGGAACCTTTTCGAACGCATTTGTGAAGTCCATGTAGACAACAGCTGAAATTTTGCCCGAACATATCTTCTTTGTCAGTTCTTCCAACAGGTCAATCAAATTTGGAATGCAAGTCTTCGACCAAAAAGAACGACTAGGGAGACA
>NW_025207095.1:0-12503 GCF_004010195.1 Chiloscyllium plagiosum | reverse complement strand
AAACGTCGATTTTCCTGCTCCTCGGAAGCTGTCTCACCTGCTGTGCTTTTCCAGCACCACTCTGATCTAAACTCTGGTTTCCAGCATCTGCAATCCGCACTTTTGCCAACTCAATGAACCCAGTGTGCCGATTTCACATCAACAAACTGACACAAGCAGACACAACGTGTGCAGAAACCCTAGCCACATTACTTTACATAAAAGACATCTAGGAAATGATGTCCAGACAACTCAACGCTTTCAGCATCATGGTAGCCCACAAACCTACCAACACACTTAAACAGCCGCTAATGAACCTGGAATACCCTATACAAACAACGAGCAGACGAATGTTATTTACAAAATACCATACAAGGAAATATATACATGAACTCTGCCGCACAGTTCTCTGTGGGAAGAAATGCTGGGATGAGGTAAGGAAGATTTTTTTCAGCTAAAACGAATCGGCACTGACTGGACAGCCATTTAAAATCAGCGCTGTCAGCCCAGGATGGAAGATCCAACGGGATGAACAGATTTCTTATTTCCTGAAGATTTACAAAGCTGAGACTGGGTTTTGGTGTTTGTTCCCTTTCCACTCCCAGGAGCCGCAGTGGTTGGGACGGTGAGTTGGGGAAAGTGAAATGTGTCCATGAGCAGCGTGTGGGGCTATTTCAGCTTCCCCTCATCTGACAGCGCTGTGACGTGACTCTGATATTCTCAGGGATATCTACTGACGCGAAACAGTGAAAAGATTTTCATTCCCGCAGAACAGGAATTCAAACCGTATGCCGGCTTCAGGACAATGAGAAAGATTAATTGGGGTGTGTGAAGAAGCTGTGAGCTGCATTTCAAACAGGTAGGTGGAGTCAGATGCGTCTTCCATTGCGCCCCGTCCCTGTCCGTACCTGACGCCGCCATACTGCAGAGTTCTGACGTTAACACGGACATGCGCAGCAATGGGAACATTCACAATTGCCAAAGATAATCACTATCACTGCTTCCCTTCCATAGTCCCGACTTTGTGAAACAGTATCTTTCACTGGCAAATAAAACACCTTCGTCCTCAGGTGCCTGCTTCATTTCGATCACGACTTCACGCCCCTCACTGTTCTCGTCTCATTTCCAAACACTTGGCGCACAGCCTCAAAAGTAGCCCTGTGGGTATCTGATTATTCCACCCTGACAGGCAGTGGGTTGCAGATTTCCAACCCCTCCCCTGATTTGAATCTTAAATAAGAAACCGGGGAACAGTCTTCCTTTCTTTTTGACGACATTTCTCAACTGTAGTCGGCAAGGTTCACATCTGCGTGGGGAAACCCCAAACGATCTCAAATCCATCGTATTAACCACTCGACCCACGAATAAAGAACCACACTGACAGCTTCATTTCCCAGGTCTCTCTGCCTGTGGAGCTGAGAAAGAGTGAGTTATTTCTGGGTTTGTGTGAATACAATCACTTCACAGGTTTCTAAAGGGTTACATATCTGCACATGGCGGGTCTCGTTGTTTCATCACGAAAGATGAAATAAATTTTCAGTTAAAAGCAAAAACAGAAATTCCAGGAGCAACTCCGTATCGGTGGAAAGAGAATCAGAGACAATATTTCAGAACTCTGTTTTCTCCCACAGGTGCTGCCGAACCTGCTGAGTTTCTCCAGCAGCTCCTCTTTGTGACTCGGATTCTCAGCATCCGCAGTCCTTTACGTTAGAAATTAAATCAATTCAGCCTCATGTGCAGGAATGAGAATCCTTTCAATTTCCCAAAACATTGGGAGAGATTTCAAAGCATTTGGAAAAAAAAGTATAAGTGACATTAGGAAGAACATTTTCTTGTCCCTGTCTGACCGTGACAAGGAGGCAGATTCAAGAACACAACAGGGAATTCGGTGGTCATGTTCAAAGTAACAATGTGGAGATTTACAGGGAGAAGGCAAGAGAATGATACGAATAGAGACTCTCATTTACTTGCTGTGAAGAACCAGCAGAGATAAGGTGGGCCTCCAAATGCGCTGCGACACGTGTTGTGATTCAGAGTGAACACACAGTTCAATCAACGGAAGGTGGGAATTTTGAAAAAGTTTATATTTACACAGTCACCTCACGTCAATGCAACAACAAAGTGGTTTAATTATCCGCCAATGGAGAGAACGCTGTTCCTGGAGATGGGACAAACAGCTGGCTCAGGGATATCAGTCCACATTGGTCTCTTTGCTACCTGTTCAGAGGGAGAACATTGGAGGGACAAAGGAGTGAATAACGATCTGTGTAGGAGGGTGACTAACCGTTAATGGAGACTATGCCTGGATAACAATAAGTCGTGTGTAACACCAGACTATGTGATAACAAGGGCTCGTGTGGGCGAGGTAGGGTTCAAGGGCATGGGAGTGTTCGGCTCCAAACAATATTGAACTCGATATTGAAGACTGGAGGGCTGTAGGATTCCAAATGGAAAATGAGACGTTGGTCTTCCATCTGGAGCTAAGCTTTGCTGGAACACTGCTGCATGTCGGAGACAGAGATGTTGGCCAGGGAACAGGGGGGCGTGTTAAAGAGACAGGCAACCAGAAGCTCATCGCCTCTGGGTGGGCTCCAACTAGCAACCTTTCGGTTAACAGCCGAACGCGCTGACCAATTGTGCCACAGAGACAGGCGATGACATGGGCTGCGCCATCGCTCAGGGGAGGCTATTAGTGAATTCATAATTCAGCCTCCCCGCCGAGAATTACAATTGTCGTCTATCAGTTTTACTTTTCCATAATAAAGCCTGGGAGATTTATTGTGAAGACACCGGGGACAGGCTGGAGACACATCCATGGCAGGAGGAACTAGCTTTCTTACTCCGGGTCGTCGCCCTTAGAGCCTTTCCGTGTTTTGCCTGTTCCCGAGTTCGCTCATTGGCTCGGAGGCGAGAAGGTGTTTGAATTCCTGAGGTGCAGAAACGACAATTCTTTCAATGTCTCAGATCAGTTCATGTCCCGAGAACATCAGAGTCAATCTCCCGGCCTCTTTAACAAGGGGACGGTGTCTGGACTGTCACTACTCAGTCGGACAGTTCATCTTTCATTCTCCTCTAATTACGCTTCCCAAAGAGTTTCTAAAGATTCACAAAGCTGGAGACTGGGATTTCTGTTTTGCTTCATGAACATTTTTCCATTTCCGAACTGACAATATTTTGCCAAAATCTTTTCCCAATTGTACGCCTTGCGTCATTTCCAGGGATGAGGAATTTCCATTTTGTGGAGACATTCCCAAGGTCGCTTTGGAGCAAAGAAGGTTAACTGGAGATTTCCTGGGTCTGTTGGTAATGATGGGAGAAGAAGCGGTGGGAATGGGCAGATTAATGATCAGAAGAATCAATTCCCAGACATGAGAAAGTGGGACTTTATTGAGACGGGTTTTGTGAAGTTTGAGCGATAATGTAACCAAGAGAAAGTCATTTAAACTCGCCAGCGAAGAAAGCATAGTCAGCAGGTTACCACCTTGAGCGGGGGAGCCCCAAAGGATCTCTACGCCAACACCTTAAGTGTTAGGCCACAACTACACGCCCAAAGGTGTGGTCTAAAATTTCTCATGGAATGGTTCTAACAGGAAAGGTGAGTATTGGGCTTGTCCTGTCCGCGCCATAGCCCCAGTGTATCCAGTTGCCATGGATTTGATCAGGACAGAGGAGGCTGATGGGAGATCGAACTGAACTACACACATTGATGAGAGATAGAGCGGGTGGGAAGGATCCATTCCCATGCATAGAGAGATTAATAATCAGAGCCGAAAATAAGGAGCCACTTCAAGAAATTTGGGGTTCATTCAGCAAAGCTAATTTAGAACTGTTCACAGAAAATTGTGACGAAAGTCCCTCGAGTTATTTTGATGAGAAGTGTTGATGATGCTAATACAATCGATAGGATTAACGTAGATTGGTAAATGTATTTGGTGACAGTTCTGTTCTAGCCCTGTGAGCGAAACCTGGATCTGAAGGAATAAAAGGGACATTAACAAAATCGATCTGAAATTGGATACGTGACAAGAAACAGAGCCATCATTAACAGTTGGCTTTTGAACTGGAGAAGGTTTCTCGTGAAATTAGCTTGAGGCTTGAGGTATGCAAGGTCAAGATAATTTAGGTAAAACACGGAAACGCTATCCTCATTAGCAGACAGTGAAAGGATTACAAGACGGAACTGAAACATTTTCGATAAGTGATACAGGGGACTGGGAAGATAAGTATTATAAACTGTAAACATCAAAGTTCTTGAGCACAACACTTACATTCAAAGACCGAAAATATCCAGGTCCTGATTAATCAGATTGCATTGTGGTGTTTTTCTGCAAAACACCCACTTGCAATGTCCTACAAAAGAGTGACAAAACCCATCCCTGTCAGCCCAGGATAGAAAATCCGAAGGGATGAACGTTTGCTGATTTTCTGAAGATTCACAAAGCTAAGACTGGGTTTTGATGATTGTTTCCTTTCCACTCCCAGGAGTGGCAGTGGTTTAGACGTTGAGTTGGGGAAAGTAAAATGTGCCCGTGAGCAGCGTGTGGGGCTATTTCAGCTTCCCCTCATCTGACAGCGCTGTGACTTGACTCCGATGTTCTCAGGGACACGTACTGACGCGAGACAGTGAAAAGAGTCTCGTTCCTGCAGATCAGGAATTCAAACCGTATGCCGGCTTCAGGACAATGTAAAGATTAATTGGGGTGTGTGAAGAAGCTGTGAGCTGCATTTCAAACAGGTAGGTGTAGTCAGATGCGTCATCCATTGCGCCCCTGGCACTGTGCGAATCTTACGGCACCATGCTGCAGAGCTCTGACGTTAACACGGACATGCGCAGTTCAAGCCCCTCACTGTTCTAGTCTCATTTCCAAACACTTTGCTCACAGCCTCAAACGAAGCTCTGCGGATATCTGCTTGTTCCATCCGAACAGGCAGTGGGTTGCAGATTCCCACCAGTCCCAATGTGAGTGAAATATTTTTCCCCCACCACTGATTTGAATCTTAAAGAAGAAGCCGAGGAGCAAGCTCCCTTTCTTTCTGACGACATTTCTCATTTTGTAGTCGGCAGGGTTCACACCTGCGTGGGGAAACCGCAATGGATTTCAAGTCCATCGCATTAACCACTCGGCCCACGAATACAGAACCACACTGACAACTTCACTTCCCAGGTCTGTCTGCCTGTGGAGCTGAGAAAGAGTGAATCATCGCAGAGATGGTTTGAATCCAATCACTTCACAGTGATTCAAAGGGTTAAATATCTGCACATGGCGAGTCGAGGTGTTTCATCCCAAAAGGTGAAATTAACTTTCCGTTAAGAACAAAACGAGAAATTTCCGGAGGAACTCAGCAGGTCAGGCAACATCAGTGGAAAGAGAATCAGAGACAACATTTCAAATTCAAAATTCTGTTTTCTCCGACAGGTACTGTCAAACCTGCCGAGTTTCTCTTTTTGTCTCGGCGTCTCAGAATCCACAGTCCCTGACGTTAGACATTAATTCAAATCAGAAACCCCTTTGTGGAGAGGATTTCCGTTTGGGGAACATTTTCCTGACCCCATTAAAAGTGTTCAGCTTCGAAGCCAAGGAAGAAAAGCCAACACAGCGCTCCTAGGTGGGCTCGAACCACCAACCTTTCGGTTAATAGCTGAACGCGCTGACCCAGAAGCTCATCGCCTCTGGGTGGGCTCCAACTACCAACCTTGCTGTAAAAAGCCGAACGCGCTGACCAATTGTGCCACAGAGACAGGCGATGACATGGGCTGCGCCATCGCTTAGGGGAGGCTATTAGTGAATTCATAATTCAGCCTCCCCACCGAGAATTACAATTGTTGTCTCCCGCGCAATCTTGCGAGAGATCCCGGCTTTCTTGACATGTGCAAAAATGCCCGATTAAACTTCTCAAAAAGAACCTCCGTGAAACGAGGCTGGGCTCCCTGTAGTACGAATGGGACAGGAAGTGAAATGATTGGAGATAGCATTGAACAGGTTCACGTATTTGCTTCCCAAATTTTCTTATCCCTCTGCCAATTGGCACGTGGCTTGGGCAGCAATGTTATTACACACACTGGACCAGTGGGATTTTAACCTGAGCCTCAGGGCTCTATGGGAGACTACAGCTGCACCACAAAAAAACTCTTGTAAATAGGTCCAATTCTGTTGAATGAGAGGAAACAGCTTCCTCCTCAACATGATACACGACCACTGTACCCTCCGTGCCCATTACAATAAATTGAGCCGCCTCCTGTTGAATGAATGAGTGGGAGCCCCTCTCTGAGCTCCAAGAAGCGGGGGGCCCGGCTGGAGGTTGGATTTGCTCAAGGCTTGTATCTATTAACTTATTTAAATGGTACCTACTGTATGGGGCTATGGTTTACATTAAAACCGGAGGATCATGTCAGAGTGTTTGTTTATATTTAGCAGTTGTAGTTTGTAAAATACACTCCCTGGAGGAGCACCTTCTATGATGCTGCATTTCTTGCCTTCTGCCCTTCCCCCATTTGTTATCTCTCATCTCGATTTTACATTTTCAGTCAAATTTAATTTCACATTAATCAGCCTTGGTATTCACTGTGTATTCTTAATTAATCTGTTGGATTGTTGTAAAACAAAATTAATGGTGTAATTTCATTTATGTTGTCTGAGTTTGACATTGAATGTGCAGGAGTGAATGCCAGTAAGTTATAAAAATAAATCAAGAACTTGTGCTTTTTAAACAAAAAGACGAGTTCAATGGTATTACTGGCATTGTCTCCTTTGAGGATGATGATTATAGTCTGACCAACAAACCATTTCACGCAGTCACCCAGTTTAATTAAAGTCTTTTGGAAAATAACTCTGGCAGGCAAAGATTTATACAACCCAAAATACGGTTGGTAATCATGGATATTCTTATCTTTTAAACCGTAACAGAAGGTATTACGTGGCGGTTTGAGACTGAAACTTCGCTGGAAAGAATGTAGATTGATGAGGGAAGTCAAAATGGCGGAGTCTCGGGCCACAATCTATCAGTCTGGCTTGATTGCATGAGTGGTGGTTCTTCAAAAGCACCTTCCAAGTCATGACCTCAACCACCAAGAACAGACAAGTGTGAACACAGGATTCCGACTGCAAGATATATCGCATTGTTTCTTTGTTATTGACCAAAATGCTGGAACTCACTCCTGAACATTGTTGCAGTCCACACCATATTTGGAAGCAATTTAAGAGACGGTTCAGCACCACCTTTTCAAGGTCAGTTTGGGAAGAGTTGTTGGCACTGCCAATGATATTCACATCTCATGAAGTAGTAAGCAAATCAGTCAAATTTTAATTTCACATTAATCAGCCTTGTATTCACTGTGTATTATTAATTAATCTGTTGGATTGTTGTAAAACAAAATTAATGGTGTAATTTCATTTATGTTGTCTGAGTTTCACATTGAATGTGCAGGTGTGAATGCCAGTAAGTTGTAAAAATAAATCAAGAACTTGTGGTTTTTAAACAAAAAGACGAGTTCAATGGTATTACTGGCATTGTCTCCTTTGAGGATGATGATTGTAGTCTGACCAACAAACCATTTCACGCAGTCACCCAGTTTAATTAAAGTCTTTTGGAAAATAACTCTGGCAGGCAAAGATTTATACAACCCAAAATACGGTCGGTAATCATGGATATTCTTATCTTTTAAACCGTAACAGAAGGCATTACGTGGCGATTTGAGACTGAAACTTCGCTGGAAAGAATGTAGATTGATGAGGGAAGTCAAAATGTCAGAGTCTGGGGCCACAATCTGTCAGTCTGGCTTGATTGCATGAGTGGTGGTTCTTCAAAAGCACCTTCCAAGTCATGACCTCAACCACCAAGAACAGACAAGTGTGAACACAGGATTCCGACTGCAAGATATATCGCATTGTTTCTTTGTTATTGTCCAAAATGCTGGAACTCACTCCTGAACATTGTTGCAGTCCACACCATATTTGTGAAGCAATTTAAGAGACTGTTCAGCACCACCTTTTCAAGGTCAGTTTGGGAAGAGTTGTTGGCACAGCCAATGATATCCACATCACATGAAATAATCAAAGAGCCCAGGGTGTTGGAGGCTCTATGTTAGCATGGATAGAGGATTGGCTAACTACCACAGTTGTGGTAAGGGGCATGTTCAGGATGACAACTTGTAACTAGTGGTGTACGACAGGGATCAGCGCTGGGGGCAACATTATTTACAATATATATACGAATTATTTGGATAAGTAAAGTGAAGGTACTATTGCTAAATTTGCAGAAGAGACGGTTGATGTGAAAGCTGGTGGTGAGGATGACATTAGATATCTGGAGAGGGATATAGACAGGTTAAGCAAATGAGCGAAAGCTTGGCAGATGGGAAAATGAGGTCATACAGTTTGTTAGGAGGTGAAGAACTGAATATTAAATGGAGAAAGCTTTAGAATAGAGGGATTTGGAATCACGTCCACGAATCTCTTCATCCAATTTCAGTGAGTAATAGGGAGACAAATGGGAGGTTGGCCTTTTCAATAGAGTAGAAATGTAGGGAGGTTATAGTGAACCTATGTAAGGCATTAGTCAGGCCACAACTGAATACTGTGAACAGTTTAGGGCCCTTTACCTGAGGAAAGATATATTGGCATTGGAGGCAGTCCAGAGAAGGTTGGCCATGATGATACCAGGGATGGAAAGAATGTCTTATGAGAAGAACTGAATAGGTTGGGTCTGTGCTTATTAGAAGTTAGAAGAATTAGAGGTAACCTTATTGTCAGTACAAGATTCTGAGGAGACTTGACAGGCTAGACGTGGAAAAGTGGGTGAGTCTGGGACCAGAGGAAGTAACCTCCAAATAAGAGATTGCATGTTTAGGACAGATAGGAATTTCTCCTGAGGGCAGTACATCTGTGGAACTTGATACTACAGAGTGCTGTTGAGCCTGGGTTGTTACGTGCATTCAAGGCTGAGATAGATTTTTTTTAATCAGTAAGCGAATTGAGGATTATGGGGAAATGGCAGCAAAATGGAGTAAATGTTTCCCAGAATAATCGTGATCTGAATAAATGGCAGAGTCAAATCAATGGGCTGAATTGAATAGTGAATAGTAAGGTGGAAAAGGATGCAACTGGCAATTACAGACCAGTCAGTGTTGGGAAGCCTAGAGATTGTATGGAGTTGGTAACATTTGGGCATTGTTGCTGGATTTAACATCTGGAGTTTCAAATTGATGCTGCTATGGCCCCGTGCAATTTGAAATCAATTTATGTATCTGGAATATAAACTTATCGCTGCTTTGGTGATCTTATCAATTGTCATCAGTACCTATCTTGTTCACTAATAACCTTTTTTTAAGGAAGGAAACCTCCAGTCCTTTCCCAGTTTGGTGAATGTGTCACTCTTGATCCAAAGTCATGTGGTTGACTCTTCACTACCCTCTGAATTGTCACTTGGTTATATTTTGGGAGACCAAGTGTCACGTTCCATGAATGAATAAAGAAAAATATTCAGGACAAGATTGTCAATGTCACTGTCAGTGAAGGGAAGATTGCGATCTAGTGATACTGGTTAAGTAGCCCAGAGATCTCGGGCTTCTGAGAACAAAAATTAAAATCCCATCATGGATGCTCGTGGACTTTAGTTTCAACGAATAAAAAGATCTGGAAATGAGAGTTTGTCTCTGTACTGGCAACCAGGAAACCATTATTGGCTAAGACAATGAATTGCAGCTGTTGGAGATCAGCAACAAAAGACACAATTGCTGGGGAAGCACAGCAGGTCTGGCAGCATCTGTGGAAAGAAAACAGTTAATATTTTGAATCCAGCCTAATTTTTAAGGGCCACCGGACTCAAAACAGGAACACTGTCGTCTCCTCATAGATGCTGCCAGAACTGTTGTTTTTGTCCAATCATTACAGAGTGTTCTGAAAGTGCTCTTTTAGGGAGGGAAATCTACCACTCACAACCCTACACACGCGTGCACACGCTCACATCATGTGACTCCAGACCTACTACAATGTGGTTGACTCTCAACTGCCTTCTAGCATGTAGCCAATTGCTCAGTCCAAAGGCCGTGAGGGATAGGGAGAAAATGTTGGACGTGCTAGCAACAATTCCATCCCTCAAAATATTTTCTTATATATTTTAAAGCATAGGTTAATGAAGGACAACCAAAACAAACTGCTATGGGAAAGTCGTGCCCAACTAACCTGATTTGCTTGTAGTTATAAATAATGTTTAAAAATCCTCTTCAGAGAGGACATCGGTGCCATCATTGTTGCAATACTGCATGCAATTCTGTGCTTTCTGCTGCAGGAAGGGTGTTGTGAAACTTGAAATGGTCAGAAAACATTTACAAGTATGCTGCCAGGGTTGGAGGGTTTGAGCTACAGGAAGAGGCTGAATAGACTGGAGCTATTTTCTCTGGAGGTTTGGAGGCTGACATTAAAGATATTTATAAAATCATGAGGGACATGGGTAGGGTAAATAGGCAAGGTCTTCTCCCTTGGGGCGGGGGAGTCCAAAATTAGAGGGCATAGGTTTAAGGTTAATGGCAAATGGAGTTTAATATAGATATGTGTGAGTTCTTACATTTTGTATAGTCAAATCAAGGTAGGAATTTCATGGTGAATGGTAGGACCTTAAGGAGTGTAGTGGAACAGAGGGATCTTGGAGTACATGTTCACAGTTCTCTGAAAGTGGAGTCACAGGTAGAAAGTTTTGGCACACTGGCCTTCATCAGTCATGGCATTCAGTATAAAATACCGAATTAGAGTCGAGATAAGCACCAAATAATAACACATACGAACAAGCACCAAATCTGTTTCATATGCAGTATTTCAAAACAAGATATGTAAGGGAGAAGGTTCATAGCTCCTAGAAAGTGGACTCATGGGTAGACAGGGCAGTGAAGAAGACTTTCGGCATGCTTGCCTTCATCAGTCAGAGCACTGAGTACAGGAGTTGGGATGAATTGTTGCAGCTGTCACAGATTCCACACAACAACACAAGACGTGACCCTGCCCTCCCCTGACTGACTGTCCCTTTGCATATCAGGGGGAAGACACCCCTTTAATCGTGATGATTAGAAAACATCCCATCCTTCAAAAAAAAGGGCTGTGTTCACAAATATTTGGACAGTGGAAGGAAGTTGCAGTCTGGCTGAAGATCAATCTTCATTCAGAGAGGGAGAGGAAGAGCAGCAGCAGCTTCAGAAGTTCATGGTCCAACTTCTGAAAAGACCTTGTCTGATTTGCAGTTGTTCTTCGGCTTGTAATATCGTACTGCAGCATATTGCAGATCTTCAGTAAGAGTGTCAATACTGCACTACAGAGGTCCATTTGCAACTTGAGTCCATGTGAACTCTTCGTGGAGGTATGCAGTCTGCCCCATAACCCTGTTGGTTTACAGTTACATAAAGATCGACGTAAAGATCTTTGGAATTGAGAGGAAAGAATGTTCCACAGTAACGAGAATTACGTTCAGACTTTCTATCATGGACTGACTGTGATGACCTTTGCAATCACTTCACAGGAATATTACAAGAGAAGAATTTGGCGGCAGAAATCTCAGACGAAACATCACATCAAAGTCTGACAGTCACTTGATTCACGAGGACGTGGATATTGATGGCCTTGAAAACAAAGGGGAAAAGGTCTGTCTGCTCAGTCAGGTTTTAAACGTCAGTGTGAATGGAAACTCAGAGTCTCACATACCCACACACACGAGTAGTGACTGGAACAAGCTTTACAGACTGAATGAGAGTGTTCCAATTATCAGGGGGTTCACCAGTAACACCACACACATGCTGTAAGCGTGAGCAAGTTTTCAACAGATTGTTAAGGTCTGAGACAGACGAGGGCACCTGCACCATGGAGAAACCGTGGAAATGTGGGGAGTGTGGGAATGGTTTCCCTTCGCCATTTGCGCTGGAGATTATTGGCGTTTGCACACCGGGCAGCGGCTGTTCACCTGCACTCAGTTACACCACCTCCTGGGTCCACAGTGGGTCCACAACAGCAAGAACCCGTTCATCTGTCCCGTGTGTGGGCAGGGCATCACTCAGTCACACCACCTGCTGCTGCACCAGCGGATGCACACCAGGGAGAAACCGTTTTCCTGCTCCGTGTACGGGAAGGGCTTCACCCAGTCGTATCACCTGCTGCTGAGTTTCTGCATCCACACTGGGGAGAAGCCGTTCACCTGTCCCGTGTGGAGCAATATCTTCTGTGGTTCCTTCACCCTGCGCAAACACCAGCGCATCCACACCAAGGAGCGGCCGTTCACCTGTCCAGTGTGTGGGAAGGGCTTCACCCAGTCATACAACTTGTGGAGACACCAGCAACTTCACAAGTGAGATGGCGCAGGGATTCAGGTTGGACTCTGCTGTTACCGCTGCTGAGAGTCACATCTTGAACCCTGTTTAGTGGGTGAAGTGGGAGGGGTAAGGGGTTCCTTTATGCTGAATGTCCGCTCTGTCACCCATTTTACTTCCAGTGGGGGCTGACGCTCTCTGAGCCTGGGATTGCACCTTCCTACGGAAACAGTCCACA